>NW_007247427.1:1307203-1425779 GCF_000164805.1 Carlito syrichta
CTCCAGTCTGGGCGACCGAGTGAGACTCCAACTCAAAAAAAAAAACAAAAAACAAAAAAAAAAACCACACTAAGGTACCACCTAACTCCAGACAGGATGGCCATCATCAATAACTCAAAAACCAACAGATGCTGGAGGGGATGTGGGGAAAAGGGAACACTTCCACACTATTAGTGGGAGTGTAAACTCATGCAATCTGTGTGGAAAACAGTTTGGCAATTCCTAAAAGACCTAAAAATTGACCTTCCTTAGGATCCTGCATCCTCCTACTGGGAATATACTTGGAGAAACTCACATCACTTTATGAAAAAGATACCTGCACATGCATGTCTATTGCAGCATTATTCACCACAGCAAAAGCATGGAAGCAACTGTGCTGCCCCTCGAAAGAGGACTGGATTAAAAAAAAATGTGGTACATATACACGACAGAATATTACACAGCCATAAAGGAGGACAAAATTATGAGCTTTGCAGCAACTTGGATGAACTTAGAGTCTATAATTCTGAGTGATCTATCACAGAAACAAAGAACTGAGTACCACATATTCTCACTCATGAGTGGACCTTGAACAATTGTCATACTATAAGAAAGGGATTGGCAGTAGTGGGAAACTGTTGTGGTGGGAGGTGGGATTGGCAGTAGTGGGAAACTGCCAGGGGGCAGGGGGGGCACACCTCATCAAGAAGGTACCTAAGCCGGGCTCAGTGGCTCAGCCTGTAATCCCGTGCCTTTGGGAGGCTGAGGTGAGTGGATTGCCTGAGCCTGCGGGTTTGAGACCCGCCTGGGCAGCGAGACCTCATCTCTACAAGAAATCAAAAAAATCAGCCGGGCGTAGTAGCGCATGCCTGTAATTCCGGCTACTTGGAAGGCTGAGGTGGAAGGATCGCTGGAGCCCAGCAGGTCAAGGCTGCGGTGGCCGGGAGCGGTCACTGCACTCCAGTCTGGGCGACAGAGTGGTACTCCAACTCAAAAAAAAATAAAAAGAAGGTACCTGAATAATGAACATCTGTATACCTAACCCTGAATTTTACCCCACATCTTTAAAATTAAAAAAAAGAAAAAAAAAAAAAGAATGTAATCTTTTTTTTTATATTACTTGGGCTAACCACATACAAAATGTGTTTCCCTATTAAGAGATTACCTAATAATTTTTATAACATTCTTCTTTTATGTATTGGATAAATGCATTTTTAATTTTAGGAAATATAAACACCTACCTCTTTAGATAAGGTCCAAAGAACATCATAATAAAGTCTTTATTTCATTTCATTTATTTTATTTAGAGATGTAGGGTACAAGTCAGGATTAACTATACAAGTAGGCTTCATGCAGGTGAGGTCTGGGCCTCTCCTGGTCCTTACCTCACTTGGTTTGGGGCCAGGTGCTTTTTGCTACTGGTTACTGAAATACAGACCTCACTGAAAAGGCAGAACAAATGCATTATGCTTTCTTCTTCTTACCAACTTTCAAAGTAAGGAATTGGCTTAATGACCATCTCAAATGGTGACAAAAAAGTTTTACGACTTATTTGAGAATCATAATGAATTTAGTAGACTTAATGAGTTTCAGTCACCTGTAGTCAAGAATCAATGGTGGCAAATTCAGCCATTGGAACCTGCATCACTCTGGTTTTTGTGACCTTTTGATATTACCTTATTGGTCTTTAACAGTTTCCTTGCTTTTGATCACAAGATAACATGGGCTCACCTTGTGCATCTCTGTCCAAAATCTGGATCAGCCATTTCTTCAAGGAGCCCTTATTACTTTTAGTGAGGAATGATATTAAAGACCAAAATCTGGGCTTGAAATGGTAAGCATTGGTTTTTAAACTACACTGTTTTTTAGCTTGACTTTGTTCTTATCATACATTTTTCCCACATGATTAAATATTCTGCTAGACATTTTTTTTTTTTCTTTGAGTTGGAGTCTCACTCTGTCGCCCAGACTGTAGTGCAGTGGTTGCTCCCGGCCACCGCAGCCTTGACCTGCTGGGCTCCAGCGATCCTTGCACCTCAGCCTTCCAAGTAGCAGGAACTACAGGCACACGCTACCACACCCGGCTAATTTTTGGTTTATTGTAGAGATGAAGTCTTGCCAAGTTCCCCAGGCGGGTCTCAAACCCGCGGGCTCAGGCCATCCACTCACCTCAGCCTCCCAAAGGTGCGGGATTACAGGCTGCTAGACATTTTTAAGTGACTGAATAGTGTTCTCTGAAGTCATCATACATCATAGTTTTTGTTGAGTAGGTTTGTGTTGTTAGTCTCTTACATGCTTTCTTCAAAATGCTGTTAAACATTAGGCCTAGAAAAATTGCAATAGTCCTACAACGTTTTCATTGACTTTAATCTATTAATATGACCCTTTGCCAGCTATCCCACAGATCTTACTAGACTGAAAATGTTTTCAATAAGAATTCTCAAATTCTCTTACCAGAAAATCAACCCAAT
Source organism: Carlito syrichta (assembly GCF_000164805.1). NCBI lineage: Eukaryota > Metazoa > Chordata > Mammalia > Primates > Tarsiidae > Carlito > Carlito syrichta. The sequence continues at coordinate 1,309,654 of NW_007247427.1, forward strand.
GGGAGAATAAACAACACAGTAATCTTCCCTAAATTGACTTATTGCTTTTCGTTGAGTTGTATCATTTGTTCAATTTTAAACTCATCATGACATCTTTAGGCACGTTGTTGGTCAGGATTTAATTTTGTGAAACAGAATCAGAATTAAGTCCTTTTTTTTCTAACAGCTTTGAGGTCGACAAAAATTGTGTATCTGTATATATATATATACACATCTATAATTATATATAATTATTTATCTATTTCTTGAGTCCAGATCTCACTCTATCAGGTTGGAGGCTGTAGTGCAGTGGCACAATCAGTATTTACAGCAGCCTCTACCTCTTGGGCTGAGGCAATCCTTCCACTTCAGCCTCCTGAGTAGCTGGGACTACAGGCACACATCACCATGCCCAGCTATTTTTTTCTTCTTTTTTTTAGTAGAGACAAGGTCTTGTTATTTTGTTCAGGCTGGTCTCAAACTCCTGGCCTCAATGAATCCTCCTGTCTAAGCCTCCCAAAGTGCTGGGATTACAAGAGTGAGCCACCACAACCAGCTACAAATTATACATATTTGAAATGTACAGTGTGATGTTTGGATATAAGTATACATTGTGAAATGATTACTACAACCAAGGTAATTAATATATCTATCACCTCACATACTTTTTGGCGGTGAGAACAGTTGAGATCTACTGTTTCAGCACACTTTAGGGATGCGATTTGTTAATATTGACTTTAATCATCATATTGTACATTAGGTCTCCAGAACTTACTCATTTTACAACTGTAAGTTTGTACTACTGGTCAATATCTCTTTTCCCTACTCCCTCCCCCTGGTAATCATTATTCTGTTACTTTGAGTTTAACCTTTGAAAGAAAGACTCAACTTGTTAGTAAGATCATGTAGTATGTCTTTCTGTGTGTGGCTTCTCACTTACCATATTGTCCTTCAGGTTTTTCCATGTTATCACAAACAGCAGGATTTCCTCCTATTTTTCAAGGATAAATACTTCTCTGTTGACTACATACCACAGTTCTTGGTCCATTCATCCATTGTAGAACACTTAGGTTAGTTCCTTATCTTGGCGATTTGTGAATAATGCTGCAATAAACATGGAAGTGTGGATAGCTCTTTGAAACAGTGATTTTCTTTTCTTTGAATATACACCCAGAAGTGGAACTGCTGGATCATATGCTGGTTCTCTTTTTAATCTTTTGAGGAATCTCCTTATTGTCTTCATAATGGCTATAATGGAAGGACCATGTTGTCACTTCCTCATTCTTGAGATGGGGAAATTGGGACTTTCGGAGTTGGTGGTAAAGGCATGACGAGGAGTTTCAGACGTCCAACTCTCGTGCCAATTCTTTCCATTTTCATTTTGCAATTCTGCCACTCATGTTCCTGTTAGTGGAGTTGATGGTTGTAAAGTTGCAGCAACATTTTTGAAGAGGGAAGAGTAAAGATCAGAGTAGAACTTACTACGATTGCAAAGGTAGGAAAGAACCAAGAGTTGAAATATGAAAGATCAGAATTTTGTCATAGAAAACAGGAGGGGATATGGCATGGGTTAAAAAAAAAAAGGGTGAGGGGGAAGACTAAATGTTATGGCAGTACTTTCCAATGGAGATATATTATTGAGAGAATTGAAGCACCCAGTGGGCATTTAAAATGCTGTCCAGGGAGCATGATCAGGGAGTAATACACTCAAATGAACATCTGGGTAATGTTTAATGGTCAATACTACACTACAAAGAACTCAAGGCTTACTACACCGAACTATCAATATTTTTACAGTTTGACATTACCAGTACTATATTTCAGAACATGCTATTGATATTTAGCCAAGCATTTTTAAAATCTGTACTGCAGTTCATTACAGAAAGAACTGCTAAATGATACTGATGTCTGGGTAATTTCTTATTCTTATTTTAACAAGTAACTTTGATCACCTCGTCACTTTATTAACACAGCTAAAGGAAAGATAGTGATGTAAGTTCTTTCCCAGGATTTCCTCTCCCCCTGGTGGCGATGAGAATAAGTAACCCCATTCCCACATCCTGATGACCTAATGTTAACTCGTCAAAAAGGTAACTACCGTAAAAAGTTGTTTTACTATCAGTAGCACCTTGATCTTACTTGTAAAGATTAACAGGGTCTGTGGCCTCAAGTTTTTATTGCCAGACGATGATATATTGGGGAAAAAAAATTTCTTCACCGTTACCTGATGTGACTCCTTCCCCATACATAAGTGGAAATGTGGTGGCAACGTAGTTCTTCCTTGGCCTTATATCCTGGGTTGTTGTATAAGATTCAAGTCATTTCATGAAAGAAGTGAAATTGTAATAAGTGATAGTACTTTTTATATTTCTAATTGCTGCCAAGCAATGGCATCTGATGTAATAATCGCCTGTCTTTTCTGGCTTACATGTGAATAAGAATATCAGATTCTTGCACTAAATTCATGTAAAAACTTGACATACCTATCTCCAGTTTTAAAAAAGACATTAATTATATTTATAGAATTAGTGCCAGAGCCTTTCAAGTACTCTTGATTATTTTCAACATCATTCTAGATGATAGGTTTGAAAAACAAAATGAAAACAGCAAACGTTGAGAAAAAGTATAACACAACATTGAAATACATTAGAACACTGCATGCAAGACAGCTAAATGCAACCAAGAATTGCCAAATCTTCATAAATTAACATTTCATCTGAAGATGGTTTTGGCTGTGAAACCAAGAAATATCATACTTGCTGAATGTCCTTCAGGAAATTAATATGCTAAAAACTACTTAATATGTTGAATACTCACCATATTTGCTAAAAACTACTTAACCTTTTTACAATAATCCATAAAATGAGTATCCTAATACCCTGCTGATTACTATTAAAAAAATCAGAACACCTGTTACCCAAAACTGTAGGACTCTGAAACTGAACTATGTCAAGCATAAGGAGACACTGACTTCATCTCTACTCACGTTATTCTTCACGTCACTTAACTTTTACCCATGAAAATGATGATGGTATTTATTGTTTATCTCCCGGGGTTCTTGTGAAATAAAATATAGAGGGGAAAAGCTACACAAACTCACGCAATAGTGTCAGAGAGATACTTCAGGATTTATGTTTGTTAAGGATTTTAACTGTTGGTATTTATAGATATATCTCCATTTACAAATTTGACGGCCCAAGTGTTGAGTGTAAATTTATTTTTGTAATCAAATCACTCAAAGGGACTCCGTAGAGAATCACTCAACAAACATTTTATTTGGCAGTTGAATTGGCACTAATATGAATGTAACTTTTTATGCGAAGATGTTCTTGATACAAGCGATGTCTGTTATACAGCTTTGATCTCCTCACCCTCGAGTAAGAGTCATTGGAGTTGATGTGCTGTCTGCCCTGTCTAGTCCCCACTTCCACGTGGCTCTTCTCCTGACACGCTAAGGTGGAGAACTTAATCTTCCAAGGAGAGTTCCCAGTGAGTCAGAAAGTTCTAGAAGTAATATGTAGAAGAATATGGGGAAGAAAGAGAAAAGAAAATCCAAGAAGAAAGCAGGAGGAGAAATAAAAATGGGAATGAAAGTTTGTGTTGGTTGGAGATTTCGAGGTATATGAACAAAACAAAAAAACCACCACCACTGCCCCCACCCCACATACATATAGTATGAAGATTTTTAGATATTTTAGCATATATACGAGTAAAAGAATTGACTATTGCTTATAGCAGGAAGAATAATGAGGAAGCAAACATGATTTTGCATATACTTACATAAGCAAAATCTTAAGCTTTGATTGGCAAATCATCTGTAAAAATGGAATTAAAGGACCGATTTGCAATTTTAAATCAAAAGTGCAAGTCCTAAATTTAAGCACTTCTAAAAATGTAAATATCTATTATAATTTTGTTACTTTCATTAATAGATTAAATTAAGGCCGGTCTTCTTAATTTAAAGACTAATGTAGAGAAAGAAAAAAAATACAGTTTGTGAATCACCCAGTGGTTCTTTGCATCTGAGGAGGTCAGATCAAATTAACATATAGCACGATGCCACTGAGGCACAAACATGACCTGGAGACCAACCATGCCTTGCTGCAATTTTCATCATATCTAAAGCAAAAGAACTGAGATTCCCGTGGGTACAGTCATGTGTTAAAAGTAGTTTCTCTTCAAAGAGAGAACTCCTGGTCTCTTTAGTGCCATTTTTTAATAAGTAAAAAGAAAAAGAAACCTATGGAAATTAAGTAGTCATTGAGTATTTTAACATACATAAAAGTGTACTTAATAGTTCCAAGTTAAGAGAGTTCCATAATATCACTTTCTACCCAAAAAACAGCTCCAAGAAGAACACCGAAACTCATGCATGTTTGCAGATATCCTTGTCTGTTTATAAAGGTTGTTTGGAAATCTGTAACTCCCGGTCATTTCTGTCGCCTTTGCTTGCATGGAAGATTGCATAATTAAATTAATTTGGAGAACAAGAACAATATATAACAAGTGAGGATTTTCTTTATAAGTTCAGCCAAATTGAGTGTGTAGCCAAAGTCAACAGTGACTTGAACCGGTTTGATTTCAGATGAGTGCCACATAATTAAAGCCTCTAGTATCATCCAATTTTCAGCCATTTTTTAATTTAGAAAGTTATTACATATATTTTAGCACACTCCCAATTTACTGTAATAAAATCTTATTAACTTCTCTTTTGCATTTTCTGAGTGGCAATAGTCAAGTAACAAATAAATGGATGGTGGGAGATATTCTATTCTAAAATAAAACATCAATGACTGAAAATGTTAAATAATGCAAATTTAATAAAATAAACTGAATGACTATTATACAGTCTTGCATTATATAGCCTGTATTATATATAAAACCTGTAAGAAAATCATACCGTAAGCAAACAGATTACATGACAAGTGACCAGCAAATTTTTGGTTGCTTCTGAGTAATCCAATAAGACTTAACAGGCTTCTATTATGTCTTCATAGCACAGCGTTCTTCCTTATCTCCAAACTTCTAGAATTTTATGGAAAATTAAGTGAGAATTTATGACTATTGGGATTCATAAAATCCTAGGAACTTCACACATTGCTAGTTCCTCATGCAGGTATCCCTTGGCCTTTTGCACTTCAAATCTACCATGGGAACAACCAAGGACACCTCACTTAAAGCTACAGACACTACCATGCCCAGAAATGAACCAAAGTTGTCTTTCTTCTAGAACTTTTTTCTCCCTTTAAAGCCCAATCATCCCATTCCAGCAGGTGTAGCCAAAAACAGAAAAACAATCAAAACGTACAAATATTTTCTATCATCAGCATCAACTTTGTTGGCACTCTTCTGAATCTCTCATTCTTAAAACATTAATCCTATTCTCCCAAAGTACAGAGGGTTTTCTTCTTCATTCATTGATTTATTACTTATTAAGATACAGTTTTAGGCTCTAGGGATACAAAGTGGAGAGTTGGGCAGATGGGAAGGGCAATGTTAGTAAGTCAAACAAATTAACAAAAGATCAGGTATTGCTGATGCTATGCTAAATAGGGTAGAATGACTGAGAGAGACAAGTGACGACTTGACAGTGAGCCATCAAGGAAAAGCCTCCACAGAAGCTACGATTATTAAGCTGAGATCAGAATTACAAATGGTGCATCATTTACTGTAACGTGCTGCCTGCAAATATATGACTCTGCTCTTAGGCCTTTAATGAGTGATACATTCGAGTAGTTATCCCTAAAATACGTACTCCTTACTGCAAATACATCATCCACATGCTTGATACTGACTATAAAGTCAGATTTGAGTTGTTATGAACACCTCTGTACCCAATATCCTAAACACAAGTCTCTACTCACATTATAAATATTATTTTTAATAAGTTTTCAAGGGGAGGGTGCTCCTAGTACCTATTATGTATCCTATAAACACATATATAAAACATGGTATTTGCATAGAATTTTACTATATTAATAAAAATGACCACCTTATTCCATGGAATGTTGAACCTGGTATTGACTTGTAGAAGAATGAACCTTTTTTTCTTTGTATGTTACTTTATCTTACTACCTCCTATGCTCAATTTCCAGGCTACTATTAGCAGAACCTCTACTTGTATTTAATTAGCCCATGCTTTCACTTTCAAGTCTACAGATGGTCTATTATCTGTAGTATTTATAGTTGCTACTTTTTAATCAACATAGATTTTCAGAGAATTAAAAATTATAGCTTTTATTATTCCTGGTCCCAGGATAAAAATGGTAAAACTTTTGAAGAAACAAGTCTTTTTTTCCACAAATATAAAAATGAAGACTAAAATGGGGAAGACGTCAAATACAGACACAATGACATTTTTATTCATTACAAAAAATAATTGTTAATTAGAAAGTTCTAAAAAGCATATTGAAAGACACACTAAGTAGATAAGAAAAATAAAAACAAAAATCGATACAAAGGTAGAAAAGAAAAGGGACATAAACTCATCTTAAATACTCTTCTATCCCCAGGGATAAAGTGAGACAAGGTACTGGCCTAAACATCAACACTAACTATAAACCATTTTAAACTGTACTTCCAAGCCAATGTAAACTGGAGGAAAAGGACAGAAAAGATAATTTCATTTTTAGCCCTCTTTTAATGTTACCTAATTCTGTCTCACACACACACACACACATGCGCGTCTTGATTCAATAAGCCAACAGAAAAAGTATTGTATAGGTAATTATGTGTTGTCTTCAAGTCCACACTGAGTTGTTTATAAGGTCCTCCAAAGAATTTAAGAATGTTGTGATACATTAAAAAAAAAAACAATGACTTACTACTATTCTTTCCCTGCAGCTTTCCTTTGAGTGGCTGCACTTAGAATTGTGCCAATGAAGTCACAAGAAATCAACTACAGTACTCAAAGTAAATTTTATGGTAGCAGCAGAATGATTCTGAATGTCTGCTTCAGATAGAAACATTTATCTACAAGAAAACAAGTCATCAAGTTAAAACTTTAAGGGAGCATTTTATTCTTTTCTTTTTCTTCCCCCCTCCCCAAGAGCCCCAAGTCATAGTTATAAATTCCAAAGAGGAAAAACTATTCATCTGATAAATGGATCACAGCTGGCTATCAGTTCTAGGCCACACAAGCCATTTTCATTTTGGTGTGTTCAAAACCACGCACATAAATACACATTTTTATACATGTGCATTAGGACTCCTTTTATAACCCATTTAACTGGAATTAGAAGATACTTTAATTAAAAACTTTCTAGAGGATTACATAAATGATTTCTTAGCCTTTATGTCAGCAGTGGCCACATACATATTAATTTCCATCACTGATGAGAGACTCAGAATTTTAAGGGGCAAACACGATGCACTTTATAACAATGCATATCACAGCAAGTTTTCAGAAATTCATTGTGGCAAAGTTAAGAAGAACCTGATGTTTTTATTTGGGTAGAATACAGAAACAGTAATGGGAAATTGAGACAATATGCTACAACTCAGTTCCTTCCTTGCCCCCCAAAAAAGGTACATCAAGAGAAGTTAAACCACCTTACTCATGTTGAAAGTAATCTATTCAGCCACTCAAATAATAACTAAACATCAAATAAATCTTGAAAAACCTTTTCAACAAGTTTCAGTGAAAATTCTTTATTGATAAGCAGACACTTAAAACTTTTTGATTACATACATCATGCAGAATGACTGACCTCAAACATAGTAGTCTGATTGTATATTGTGACAATCTTTTCTGAGGTGACTATAAATGTTAAGTTACGATGACGACAGTCGTAAAAATAATTCAAAAAAATGACTCTCAATGATGCAAAACACTATGTAGCACATATAAAAGTACTGTTTATTCCTCCTGTAGTTTAATTCTCCTAATGTAAATCTCTGTACTTTGGAAGACTATTATATACAAAAATGGCAGTTGTTTTTGTATGTGCGTCTATAGGCACTCAACTGATAAACACAATAAGGAAACTTCAAATAATTTTATAAGGTTTGGTTATTTTTCCTGTTTTGGCTGGGTGCTGTGGCTCACACTTGTCACCCCAGCAATTTGAGAGGCCAAGGCAAGAGGACTACTTGAGCCCAGGAATTCAAGACCAGCCTGGGCAACATAGTGATACCACACCTCTATAAAAAATTTTTTAAAAATTAGCCAGATGTGGTGATGCACATCTGTAGTCCCAACTACTTAGGGAGCTGAGATGGGAGGATCGCCTGAGTCCAGGAGGTCGAGGCTGTGGTGAGCCATGATAGTGCCACTGCACTCCAGCCTGGGAGTCAGTTTGAGACCCTGACTCAAAAAAATAAGTATTTTTCCTGTTTTGTTAATCCAAAACAGAACAATGCCCTTTTATTTAAAATATTTCTTTTGGCCAGGCATGGTGGGTTCATGCCTATAATCCCAGCAGTTTGGGAGGCCGAGGTGAGAGGATTGCCTGAGCCCACATGTTCGAGACCAGCCTGGGCAACTTGGCGAGACCTCATCTCTACAATAAATTAGCCAGGTGTGGTGGCACGTGCCTGTAGTTCCAGTTATTTGTAAGGCTGAGGCAGAAGGATCACCTGAGCCTACCAGGTCAAGGCTGTGGTGGCCGTGAGTAGCATGCCACTGCACTCCAGCCTGGGCTACAGAGAATGAGGCTCCGACTAAAAAAAAAAAAATTCTTTCAAGAAACCCATTTCCTTAGGGAGATGATTTTTGCCCCATGGAAATGTAGTTTACCTCTTGAATTGGGATTGTTATATATATATGTATTAACTAACTTGTTCAGTAAGTAGAAAGGAGCAGGGCTTCCTATTTTGAAGATGACTTAAGAATAATCTTCCAGGCCAGGCTTGGTGGCTCAGCCTATAATCCCAGCACTTTGGGAGGCCGAGGTGAGTGGATTGCCCGAGTCCGTGGGTTCAAAACCCGCCTGGGCAACTTGGCGAGACCCCATCTATACAATAAATCAAAAATTAGCTGGGCGTGGTAGCGTGTGCCTGTAGTTCCAGCTACTTGGAAGGCTGAGGCGGAAGGATCGCTGGAGCCCGGCAGATGGAGGATGCAGTGGCTGGGAGCAGCCACTGCACTCCAGTCTGAGTGACAGAGTAAGACTCCAACTCGGAAAAAAGAAAAGAAAAAAGAATAATCTTCCGCTATGTTATGACACAAAAAAATCCTCTGCAGTGGTGGGATCAACACTTCTATCCTGTGGCAGTTCTGTTAGTACTCCTAGTATTAAAGCCTCTAGCACCTCCTTGAAGAACTAGTGACCTTTGAGAAAGGTGAATTCCAAATCTACTAGCAGCACATTCAAGTCTGGCAGTGAGTAGGCATAAAAGACTTCTGGATCCTTGGAAGTGGGTGCTGCTGAAACAAATACCTAAAGACGGAGAGTGGCTCTGGAGTCAGGCAGTGAGTAGAAGCTGAAAGAATTGTGAAGAGCATGACAGTAAGAGTGCAGATTGCCTTAGATTGTAGGTAGAAATCTAAAGTGTTAACGTTAGCAAGGGCTTGAAGAAAGGAAGGAGAGTGGTAGAGTATCTAAATTGCCATAGAGAATATCTAAATGTAATCAACAGACTGTTGGAAGAAATAACATTAAAGGTCTGCCACTGGGAGCTTTAAGGAAAGTAAGGAATGTATCACTGGAAAACTGTAAGAGATCCTTGTCACACAATGGCAAAGAATCTACTTGAATAGTAGTGTCCTGCAGTTATTAGAAAGCAGAATTTATAAGTGTTAAAATTATTATTTAGCTAAAGATATTTGCAAGTAAATCGAGAAAGGTATGGCCTGCTGTTTTCTTCCTGATTACAGTAAAATGTGAAAGGAGGTAGAAAAATTGAGGGAATAACTATTATATGATGCTGATGATTCAGGAAATTCTCAGCCTCCCCAAATGGCAAAAGACACTAAGAGTCACAGTCAGAAGCCTGTTCTAGAGAGAGACATGAGTGTGGCCGTACAATCTTTTGCAGATACCTCAGAAAGATCAAAAGGTCTTACCTATTCACATAAGACTCTGTGAAGATACTTAAGGGTATGAATCATAGATCCCTTCTGTTTCAGAAAAAGTCAAAAGTAGACATTATACAGGAAAGACAGGTGAGGAACTTCCTGCCTGATGAAATGGATTCCTGTGACATACACAGAAGACCCACAAGTTTCTTGATATGTCAGCAGAAACACTGCCACTGTTAATTAAAGGTATAGAGAATATGAAACTAAAGAAGGAAACAAGATGATAAGATGACTCAGCTGCAAACTGTCTGTTGGAAAAGAGGAAAGACCATTCAGAGACAGAGTCACAAGCCCAGAAAACTGAGCTGTGAGCCAAGGAAGATTGATCCCAGGCCTTGAAATCTAATGAAGTTTGCTTGGCTGGATTTGTAACTTGATTGGCACTGGTGGTTCCTTGTTTTCCCATTCCATTTTCTGCTTTTGAACAGGAATGTGTATGTTATTCTATGTCTGTCCTGCTATCCTATTTGGGTATACATAACTTGTTTTTCAGGTTCACAAATGCATAGATGAAGAGGAATTATGCCTCAGGAATAATTCCCAGATTCTCTTCTATACTTAAAATAGATGATTTAAATAATGAGATTTCAAACTTATGAGTTGGTGAAAGTCAGAAAAGATTGTGGACTTTGAACTGATGCCATCATGGGTTAAGACTTTTGAGCACCTTAGAATGTGGTAAAATTTATTAGGGAAGGATGCAAATCTTTGGAACAGGGTGGGCTGTGGTAGGCAGGAGAAGTAACATCCACTTAAAATGTTCATATCTTAATTCTTAAGCCTGTAAGTAACCCTAAATGTTAAAAGGGACTTTTGCAGATGTGATTAAGGTTACTATGAATCTTAAGATGAGGTGATAATCTTACAGTATCCAGTGGACTCAATTTTATCACAAGTCCTTAAAAGCAGAGAATCTCTCTTGGCTGCTATCAGAAAAATGTGATGGTATATGGGCTTTTGAGACACAAGAAGAGGGCCACAAACCAAGTAATGGAGGTGGCCCTGAGAAGCTCAAATGGCAAGGAAATGATTCTCCCCTAGAGCCTCCCTGAAAGGAATGCAGCCCTGCCAGCAAACTGACCTTAGCACAGTGAAACACATGATGAACTTCTAACCTACAGAATTGTAAGATAATAAGTCTGTTATTTTACATCACAAATTTTGGACTTTACTGTGGCAGGAATGGAAAACTAATCAGTCAGAAGAGGTAACAAAGGTAACATGGTGTCTGGGAAGAAGGGAAAGCTTTTCTATCACTCCTGATGTAGTCTAACTCATTTAGGACTCCAACAGAAATGTAAATATTTATGCTGGTAAATCTTTAGCTTTAGTCTGACAGAATTTACATTCCTGTATTTTTATACAGTTTGTTTTGGAGAATGCATTCTGAGTTGAGCACTTAGAATAGTGTTTAGTGTACATAGTGGATCCCCTAGAAAAATGTGTTAAATGAATAAATGAATCTGACCAAGGCAAGCTCTGTGAAGAACAGTAATTACTGAATTTTAAAGTGCTATTTAACATATTTTCTCAAGAATTGTCTTTTTGTTTCTAGTTTATGATGGTCACAGTTCTATAAAATACAAGGCCAAACTTTATTTGTTGATACGAGTAATATAGCTAAATCAGTAAGTAGAAAAGATGTGTAAAATTCTAACAGGAGAAATATAATTATTGGATGATCGATTTACTTTTCCATATATATTAAAGAAAAATTTTCATCAAAGATCAAAAGATTTCTTATTGGCTGCTGGTCAATGCTGCATCAAGAAACTTTAGTGCAAATTTAACCAAATGTATGTATCAAAAAGGGGTTTTGTTCCTTTTTTCTGCAAACGAATATTGTCACATTAACACCGAGCATGTAACAAATTGGTTTGCCTAGTTATTTAAAAATTGTCAACATAAACCAGCCTCAAAGCTAAAAACTAGAACACACTTATTTTAAGATCTACTCCTAGTTCAAATTCATTTATACTAAGGCTGGAAGACTGAATAACAATAAAACAAAAATTTATCTGTAAAAATAATAAAAATAATTTGGTTGTTTTTAATACTGGAAGTTATTTTTCTTATTAATATGGCACATTATCTATTCCCACATGCTACTGCATGGATAGGAGCAATATTATTTTAGTTGCTGGAGTATCACAGTGTTAAGAATATCTGCTTCTTGTAGTGTCAGGCTTTCATCTGTTAGCTCTTTATTTGGAAATGAAGTCACAAGAATAAAGTCAAGAGTTGCAAATTCAGGACGAGACTGTATAATAAAGTCTCGAACATCCAGGATCCTGAAGAAATAAGATAAAAACTATTTGTGATACAAAAAACCGTATTTTCATGTAAGCTTATAGCTACAAGTAGATTATAACAAAAGTCACACAATTGTAACTGTTATGTAAAGGTGTTATAATCTTAATATATATTATTTCAATGAAAGGATAAACTTTAGAGTATACTTAACATTTACTTTTACTGTAAAACAGAAACAATATTCAGGTGAGTTATGAATAAAATAAGCATAGCAATATTGTTATACTAAAAGTACAGGTTTTATTTTTTTCAGTGTACAAAATGTGTTGGCAACATATGACCCAGAAAAAGGTAACTATGATTGGCCCGGAGCCAGGTGAATCTAAAACTACAAAATGTGTGTTAAGTTCTAAGAATAATTTTACTAAGTACTCTTATATATACATAGTAACTAAGATCATAAATGTATCCTTTAAGGTTCTGCTTCAATGAACCAATAAATACAAATAATTACCTTATGAGCACAACAAATGTCCACGGACAAATGATGTGAAAGGGATATTTAAAAGTTTATTTGAGGAACTTGACAACAACACAAACTTTTTTTATACTAAACATTTATATAATGAAGAATCTGCTATACAGAAAATTAATCCCAATCAGAGTTATCACATATCTTTAAATGAGTAAAGTCCAAATAAGGTTTTACCATATTAAGTTAAATCTGATTCCACTTCATAAGGTTTTAGCAACAATGCAAACTACAGCTCTTTATTTTTATGTGATATCCGAATTTGCATTAGCATTTTCATGATTTACAGAGATTACTTGAATACCATGCATTTCATTTCTCATGCACAGCTATCACCCTTTTGAAGATTTTTTTCCTCCGTCAAAACTTATTTCAAATACAAATCTAAAGTAAATCATTACTTAAATTACATAAAATTTTACTTAGATAAGTAATTTAGCATATAATAGCCAACCAGACACTTTGCTGGTAAAGCTTACCTGTGTGTACTGTTGAATTTTTGTATCAAACGACTTCCATCTGCTAATCTGATTTGAATTTTTGTTGTGGGCACTGAATCATCAATAAGAACAACTGCATTAAGTATTGATTTATCCTCCTCTTCTGGTGAGGAAGGTGTACTGACTATTTCAGGTGTAAGACTAAGAAAGAAGAATTAAAGAATTAGAATACAAATCTGAATACGTAAGACATGACAAACTGAAGACAGCAGATAAACACTTCGCTCTATAGCTGATTCTCAAGTGAACCCTCATATGACTTCTGGACTAGCAAGATCATGGCTTCTTTAGTGTCCTATACTTCTTCAACTTCTTTCGTTATATTACAATTAGTTTTGATCCTATGGTTCTTAGTGCATCTAATCTCTCTCAAAAAGCCTAACTTTGCATCCTTTCCTCCTTTACCTCTTTAAAACTTCAGACTGTTTAACCCAAGTTTCTTTAGTTAGAAATCTGAGCAACTTGGTTGATGTCAAAGAATGACCAAAAGCACAGATAAACTTGGTTTCAAATCCCAGCTTTGTCAACTGCGTAAACTTGGGTAAGTTAATTCTCTTTGAACGCCAGTTATATCATTTATAAAATGAGGGGAATAATACTATGTCACGAAAGTATATTATACCAGTAAGCCCTTGATATAGCATCTAGAACACAGTGTTTTAACAGGAGCCCATTATTTTTGCACATATTATGAGCACTACACTTTTTACCTAATTTAAATGTGGCGAATATTACTTTAAAACATCTGATTTAAGTAGTTACTGCTTTGCAAAAGAGAAATAACTCCTAAGTATTAGTAAGGAATAAAATTTTATTGATGGTAGTCCATTTATAATAAAGTTTATTTGACAGAACATTTGTTCTTCATTACTAATTGTTTCTTAGTATCTTTCATCTGAATGATCAGTCATTATAATCCAAAAGTGACCGTCCAAAATAGAGTGCTTCTTTGGTTAAAAGATTAAAACAAATTCAGGCGAATTCTTTACAGACACAAAATGTTAACACTCTCTTAGGTATCTTAAGGGATTCTTTGATAGTCTTGATGTTTATTCTCTTGAATACAGAGATTCTGATGGCTCCCTAGAAATTATTTTCTTTTAAAAAAATAAATGTATCTCCAAATGTATTAGCATAAAAGTTCTATGAGTATTTGGGTTTCAGTCCAATGTAAACTTAATTCATAAGAACTCTTACTCCCATTCAAAAAGTTTCTTTCCTGGAGTTCACGGTTATCATGGTTAAGTGACAAAATTAACCAGTACTTATTGCTAACACTTCTCCTTTCTTTAGCTACTTCCTGACATAGATTTAGAATCAATTTAAGAATATATATGTGAAAGACCTGAAAAAGGAGAAAATGATGACTTATAATAAAGAAAAATTTATTTTCAAGTTTGGAATTGAGGGCTTGAACAGATGCACTGCCAAGCGAGTTTACTGTGTCAGTCTGGTGTCCCCTACACAAGGTGGGGGATGGGAGGTGGAAATCCAAGGAAAGGGACACAGGAAACCGAATGCAGAGGCCCTCTTCTGCCTCACATATGGCCAGGTATAACATTATTGCCATCATTATCACCACCTCCATGATTCACCCATTTACGTCACCCTGTGTGGAGGCAGTATTGTCTAATGGTTCACAGCATGGATTCTGGAGCCAGATTATCTGGTTTCAATCCTGACTCCACCGTTTATTAGATATATGACCCTTGGGCAAGTCACTTATCCTTACTGTGCCTCAGAGACAACAGTAGCATTGTTATAAAAATTAAATTAGTAAATGAACTTCAAACAATGCTTTTATATAGCTGGCGCTACTGACAAGTTGGCTAGTAGCATTATAATTATTATCCTAACAATAACCCTGGAAGGAAGTTATCTGTTGATAAATGAGCAAGCGGACATTTATTTGGGGCTCTTTCCAGGACCTAAAACCGGCTCATGCTATTTCTGTAATCCACTGCTTTCTGTTTAAAGTAGATTCTGACCAGGCAGGCCACTTCTCAATACATAAAAATAAAGCATAAGGTAGGGAAACTAGGTAAGAAAAGATCTTTCATGTGGTTTTAAAATAAAAGGTATGTATGTTAAAATGAAATTATGTATATGGAATAGACATTTAAGAGCTGGAAATGATGCACTTTCATCATAATTTAGAACAGTCACATCATTTAATCATAAAAGAACTGAGATTAAAAGATATGTTCAGCCTCAGAGATATGTAGTGGACAAGTTGGTAGTGTGGTATAAACAAACCATCTTAAAAAGTTACATTAACTTTAATATTTAGCTTTCAAAGTCATATCTGTTTGCTACATACATCTTTCCCTTTATTATTCAATTGATTAAACCATAGTGACATTTTTACATATTGTTTTTTCAAATTTTACATCAATAAATAATTTTTTTAAGAAAAGAGAGGGACATTAATTGATAAAACAAGTTTTCCAGGCAAAAGGGAGAAAAGGATATGGGTTGTGAGTAATTCCCTAAGACAGAAAGAGAAACATCCTCTTCTTCAAACTTAACGAGGGAGGTAAGGATGGAAACAGCCATTCATAAATTTGGAGACTAAGAGAACTTATTAAGAAAGTTGATTCCTGTCAGTTTCTGTTTTCTCGGTGAAGCTGGAAGCAAAGAAATCTGCTGTTGGTAAGGCCAGGGACAGAACCTGGGGCTCGGTGAAGCGGGGGGTATCTGGGGTCAGCCCTGTGAGAGTGAGGGAGGGGAAGCACTGCATGCCCAGCCTAGCTGAGGTTGTCCCCAGCAGCACTGAGCCGCAGAGGGGCAGACAACTCCATGGCTGCAGTCAGGCAAGGGACTACCCAGCAGCGGGAATGAGGAAGGAGAGGAAGGAATGCAATGCAAGGAAGGAAGGAAAGACGGAAGGAAGGGGTGTTAGACTTTAGAGACAAGAGCCTTCGTCTAGTATAACAGACAGCAGCTGTTCTTAAGCACATCTACTTCAAATCATAATTTTTCCAAGTATACATGACAGCTCAAAAGCCTACAATGAAGGTCTATTCTACAGTCCCACCTAACAAAAATGACTTTGCAATTTTCTTGGTCTTTTACTTGCTAGGCACTATTGTAGCTCATTAAGCTAATTTTAATTCAGTAATACAGTCTGATCTACCATTGTAAATATGCAGTTTTACATCTATGATTTCTTGCTCCTATTATATTATGTCAGGGCACTAAGTACTATTTTTACTGCATTTAGGTTTGCCCATAACTGTTCATATATCAAAATAAAAAGTTAAGTTAGTTTCTATCTGTGTAATGTCCTATTTGTAATTAGACTGCCATCTATGGAAGAAAACAGATCATTTCCATTTCTGCCTTACTTGTTTCTTTTTCTCTGTTCCGTAAATAGTTGTCTGGAAACCTTGAGAAACGAGTCATTTAAAAAAGTTACTTTCTAAATAGATAAAGGTTAACTGTTAAACTGTTATTTTAGTACATCTCTTAATGTAAAGTGTTTAGCATAAAATGTTCTATGCAATTCTTTGCTTTTTTAGAATATGTGATATTCACTTATTCAACATTTGGGTTGATGTACACAAAGGCTCACATCACCACACTAATCTCCTTTTAGTGCAAATTTTCTATACACTAAGACTTGGATAATTCTAAAGGCTACCTCTCTCAGATTCCCTTGCTGCTAGGATTTTAAACAATTCTACCTTTCCACCAAACAAATACATACTTGTATGGTGAAAGTAAGCATTTCAGAATGGAAGCTGTGCAGTTCTTTTGGTTACCAAGGTGGTGAAAACTGACTGTTCTATGACAGAAAGTTCTAGTATCTGGTTCCTAGCTTTGTGGGCACTGAACACCTGATGGGGGTGAACACAGGTGGTATTCTCTCTACAACACTCCTCTGTTGTGTTTGTTTCTCCTGACTAAGGAAAGCTTGGTTTACTGTCTCTTCCAAGAATTCTATAAATTACCTAAGACCCTGTAAGAAAACCCTTTTTACTTAAACCAGCAAGTAGATTCTGTTTTCTGTAATAAAAACCTTAATTAATATGACTAGTGATTAACACAGTACTACCACCACTACTGATCTCTGCCACTGTGTTCCATCAGTTTCTCCTTTCTTTTTGTCATTTTCTCTATTTGTTCTGTAAGAAAAAAGACTGACCTTTGTGAGATACTATTATCAGATAATTTCCTTATTTTCATGAGTTGAATTTGCAGGTTATCATCACTAGCTCTTCTCAGCTGCCTTTCCTTTATGCAACCTTCCATTTCAATCCTAGATTCACTATACTTGCACTAATAAAAATGTGCATTTTAGCCGGGCTTGGTGGCTCAGCCTGTAATCCCGTGCTTTGGGATGCTGAGGTGAGTGGATTGTCTGAGCCCGTGGGTTCGAGACATGCCTGGGCAACTTGGCGAGACCTCATCACTACAATAAATCAAAAAAAATTAGCCAGGCGTGGTAGCCTGCGCCTGTAGTTCCAGTTACTTGGAAGGCTGAGGTGGAAGGATCGCCGGAGCCCAGCGGGTCGAGCTGCAGTGGCCGAGAGCAGCCACTGCACTCCAGTCTGGGCGACAGAGTGAGACTCAAACTCAAAAAAAAAAAAGGGCATTTTTATTTATCATTAATTATTGGTCATAATTTAAATAATAAACAATGCATACATAGCAAAGAGATGATTTGGCATTTTATATTTTACTTTAAAATCATAATCTCAATAAATAAGTGTGAGGAAGTTTAAAAAATATCAATCACCAATTTATCTATCTAAAGGTCATTGTTATAACAAGAGGAGAGAAGAAATAGTACAATTCAAGAGAGGCCTGACATGTGCTGGCAGGAAAGAGAGATGAGGGAGAAAATATCCAAGCAGATCTGCGATTGGGCACTGAGGGTTTGGGTCCCAACATAACCAAATTAACACATATTCCCATATTCTCTATATATTCCAGAAATCAGTCTCTATCAGGAGAAAAGGACACAGACAGTAGAGATACCAAAGACAAATAAAGAATTGATATTAACTCTTTTCTATCTTGGGAAATGAAAGGGGAATATACAACCAATGTGCACAAGGCAATTGAAGAAGCCCAGGAAAAATGGTGTACAAAATGATACGCTGGAAACATTGACAATGTGTACATCACCCGCAATAATGTACAGACAAGTAGACAATAACTTTCACCAACATATTCTACAAGATTTATGAAGATTATATTAAGCCACAGCTATTATAAAGGAGTTCACGCATATATTCTGCCATGCATATCAATTTTTTTTTTGAGCTAGAATGAAATGCGGTGACACGATCACAGCTCATTGAAGCCTTGACCTCCTAGACTAAGGTGATCCTCCCACCTCTGCCTCCAGAGTAGCTGGGGCTATAAGCACACACCATCACACTCAGTTAATTTTTTTTTTTTTTGGTAGAGATGAGGTCTTGCTATGCTGCCTAGGCTGGTCTTGAACTCCTGGGATCAAGAGATTCTCCTGCCTTGGTCTCCCAAAGTGCTGGGATTTCAGGCGGTTTTTGAGCCTGGTCCACGTTATTTTTTAAATTGACCTCTTCAAAGTCCTAGGGGTTCTTTGGGAATGACTCAGAGACAATTCCCTCTTTTTTTTTTTTTGAGTTGGAGTCCCACTCTGTCACCCAGACTGAAGTGCAATGGCCGCTCCCGGCCACTGCAGCCTCGGCCTGCTGGGCTCCGGCGATCCTTCCGCCTCAGCCTTCCGAGTAGCTGGAACTACAAGTGTGCACTACCACGCCTGGCTAATTTTTGATTTATTATAGAGATAAGGTCTTGTCAAGTTGCCCAGGAGGGTCTCGAACCCGCGGACTCAGGCAATCCACTCACCTCAGCCTCCCCTCTTTTACTTACACTCAGAAGAGCTCAAGTATGACATGCACTTTACATATCGGGCTTCCATAACTTGAAGAAAGTCGGGTTGCTTAAAAACTACTATAAATCACTAAGCTAAGCAAATTGCTTCTGCTGCAAGAGCTTCACAATTACTTGTGGCAGACATGCATGCGCTTAAGTTGTGAAGTAAGATATCCATTATTTTATCTAATCAACAACACTTTACAATTTTCCCTTTTGAAACCAGGTGGCCTGAAAGAGGCATACAGCAAAGTGCTGAAAAGCGGACTCTGGAGCTAGAGTACTGGGGTTTGAATCCCACACACTAATCATTTGTAAATTCAATCATCTTGAGCAGATCACTGCATCTGCAAAACAGAGTCATAACAGTATCTGTGTCAAAGAGCTGTGAAGATTAAGTGAGCTAATGCATGTAAAGTGCTCTGAAAGTCAAAAATATGGTAATTCCTATCTAATTATTAGGCTACTAATAATATACCCAGATTTGCATATCTAATTCCACCAGCAAGGTCTTCATGGTTCATATTTTGGTTTTTACCTCAGAAGTCATTTTCCAATTTTTACTCTCCAAGAAAAATTCATGTTAAACAAAGACAAATATTTTTTCTCATTTTAGGATTTTTACCTTCCAAGTTTTTGTCCTTCTCCGCTAAAAGCTTTGAACCTCAATCTAGGTTTTATGTATTCTTGATCCTGATGATCCTCCATATCCAAATTCACTTGGCCACCATGAACCAGTCGCTGAAGCTCCAGGGGAATTTCTCTTTTCAAAAGGGGAAAAAAGGTTTTAATTAAGTTTTTCAAAAATTAGACGACACTGTTGAGATTACTGTACTCAAGTCATCTCTGGGAAACAGCAAGTTTTGTTTAAATTATAATATTAAAATTTCTATGATGATCTTATAGAAAGATCTTATAGATCTTTCTTTCTTAAAGTTATCTCATATTATTCCTTAGTGGTTCTCAACATAGGGATGTTTTGGCTGTCACAATGATCTTGGGGTGGTTCTGAAATACAGAAAGTTAAATTGTAAGATAACAGTTTATACCATAATTAGCATTAGAAAATCCCTATGACGATAAATAGTTAATATGGACATTTACTTATAAACCCCCTGGAAAAAGTTCTGAAAATTGATGCACATTGTTGACTGAGGGGTGACTCATGAGTACTGCTGCTGTTCCGTGTCAGGGTGGAGGAGGTGAGAGGAACTGCAACAAGGGGCTATGCTTGCACAATGAAGACTTGTCTTGGGTTCCACAGAATCATGAAGCAATGAAGCATCTTCTCGAGAATTATGTGGATGACAACACTGTTTATGATGTGTGAGCCTAAAACCTAACTTACATATAACCAAAAAACATTTTATGTATAATCAGAAAACATTTTGGGGTCTATCATATTAGTATACCTTCAAGTTTCCAGGAACACACTGTCATGCAAGCTGCAGAAAGGCTGCACTTTGTTTCATCTGAAGTGTTATCAAACCCTTGAATGCAATGTCACTTGTAGTAATTAAGCTAATGACTTCACATACTTCATTATACTGTCTTTATATGTCTCATATTTTTCACATGAGAAGTGCAAGACTGCACAGAGGCACAAACTGACTACTTCTTATGTGTTATGATCACTTACTGTGATCATACCTAAGCAATTATAAATTAAAATATGCATCATTTATGATAAATTCCTTTATTTCTTCAATATATTTTTTGGAAAATAAAGTACATAGATTATATTATCTATGAGCTTTTCTTTGAGAATAGTGTAACAAAATATTATAAAACGGTGACAAAGAATCTTTGCAGTTGAGCATCACCAGCTGACACCAGTCTTTTTCTTTCAAGGAGTCTTTTCTAAAACTCTTCTTATTCGTTATTTGGTATGGCTCAAATCCTTTTAATATACTATGTTTGTTTAAATATTAGATTGGCCTACAAAGTATATGGACCATTTTAATTTAACAATAAATTAGATATCTATATAATAGTACATTCATCATTATGTTATTTTCCATAATCTTGAAATTAGCATCAATTTCAACAGTCATGTTGGTTTTCACTTAGCAGATGAATACTCTCCCACCCACTTGTTCTCAGCACTCTTCAGTGATTCTGTAGGTCTCCAAGTCCACAGCATTGACTTAAACTATTATATCTTATATTTGTTACTACCATATTCTGCCTCCAAGGACAGCTCTCCATCTTTCTCAATGACTTCATTATAATGCTTATAGCATTTCTTGACTTTTTTTTTCTTCTTTGGGGGGTATCCTGTATTATTTGTGCAGAAATTACATTCAAAACTCATGATATATTAATTAGTATTCTAAAATACCTTTCCTTCAGAGTACCTTGGATACTTCAACTCCAAAGAACTTAATCTCCACTCCAATCAGCCACTCTCCCTAGACATAATTCATTACTTGGAAAAACTCCACTTTCAATTCCTTTATAAAGTATAACCACACACATATAAAAATCTGGTTGTGTATATAGCTCTAGTCTCTTTGTGCTACTTAATCTCCTAGTTTATGATCAACCTTATATCTCCAGTTACATTTCTACTTAGAAGTAATCCTAATCCCACTGTGAAATCATAATGCAGAAAAGCTTTTATTATCATAGAAAAATCACACTTGATTTCTCATCTAATAGCAAGAAGAGCTGGTAAGATATGATGTTCTTCACATGGGTCAGAACACTGAATATCTGGTTTACTTTCACAAATCATAACTTCAAACTAACCTTTTGACATCTTCTGCCAGCAGTTAATGCCACTTTAAAAGATTTCTAACATAAGTTGCTGAATTTCAGGCATACATGCAATGAGTCACCCTGTCAACAGTAAGCAGGACAGTGACTTAGTGGATGGGCAGCTACATACTAGTCAATTCACTGATTATTACATTAAGATGCTTCTTCTTGGGAGTTGGGTCCACAGTTTGATCAGATTTTAAGAGAGGCCAATGTCTAATGCCCCTACCCCAAAAAGTTAAGAACCAGTGACTTACAGATAGCAATATACCTTTTATATACTTAAGAATATCTGTCCCCTCGAAACCACTTATGTCTTATATTTCAGGAACCAATTCTTGAAAACCAATAGCGCACAACTGATCAGCAGTCTGCTAATATAAAAGCAGTCCCCTTCTAAGTAACAAATAGAATACAAATAATACATCTTACCCTCTCTTAACAGACTCCAGAAACTGAGCATTCGTTGGGTCATTGTAAGGTCTCAATTCTCCATCATCTAAACTGAAACCATTGCTCCACAGTTTAAGCAAAACCTGAACCTTTATGGCATAGAAAAAAAGATATATATCAGAATACATCTCCCCCAAACATTTTAAGTTCCAAATGTGATATCTCACAACATATTAAATGATAAATTTAAAATAGGCAATTATTTGTACTATTCTTCATTCATAGTTAAAGACATAAATAAAACCATGTGTGTTTGCTTAGATGATTTGTATTTAGCTTAACAAATTGACAATAGTTATAAATATCAAAGATCCTGTAGCTGGACCCTGGCCTTGAAGTACAATTACTGGTGGTTTACTAGAAAACGAAAGCAATGAGAATATTCACTGCCCCTTTTCCTTTATCTGCATCCATATTCTTCTCTGATACAAAGCTTAAATATTCATGGCAAAGGGCAAGACAGAATTTCCAGTGGCCTTTTAAGAAACTAAAAATGTTTAAAATAAAACTGAAACTCCGAAATTTCAAAAGGCAATGGAAAAAAAATTACTTTAGGTGTTCTATGTTTACACTTCAGCTTACTTTATATTATGACAATGTACCATTTATAACAATAATTAAAATATATATAAGTACATTTTTAAACCTTTGGGGGGGAGGGGGTAAAGAGACAGTCTCACTTTGTTGCCCAGGCTGACTTCTAATTCTTGGGCTCAAGCAATCCTCCTACCTCACCTCTGGAGTAGCTGGGAATACAGGTACATACCACCATGCCCAGCTATAAGTTCATTTTGACAGTAAATTCCACATTCTTTCCACAAATAATTATGACTCTCTAAGTACAAGGCATACTTGAGATACAAAACATAGAAACTGACAATGAAACTTATACATTGGTCCTTTTAACTCATGTTCAACATGCAACTACAAAAATATTATATTTATACCATTAATTTCTAATTTTAAAAGTTTTAGTAACTAGAGGCAAATATTTATACTTTTTCATTTTGATGACTGTACCTACATCTTGCAGCTGGTTTTCTCCATAGATATATTCCGAACGCTTACAAAAGGAATTACCCAATCTGTATCCTCCACCTGTAAATGACTAAAATACATAGCAAGTGAGTTAAAATTCGCTAAGTTCTAAATAAATTTTAAAAGGTACAAAAGCAATTCAGTGGAGAAAGAAGAGCCTTTCAATAAGTCAAGCTGAAGCAACTGGACATCCGTAATCAAAAAAAAGATGTAAATCTCACATCTTTTATAACATCAATTCAAAATGGATCAGAGCTTTAAATGTAAAACTACATAAAATTTTTCTAGATAACATTGGAGAAAATCTTTAGGATCTACAGTAAGTGCAAAGTTCTTAGACAAGACACCAAAAGCAGGATCCATAAAAGAAATAAAAATGAGTAAACTGGAATCCAAGAAAAATTTAAAACAGTTTGCTCTGTAAAAAACCCTGTTCAGAAAAGAAAAATACAAATTATAGGCTGGGAGAAAATATTTGCCAATCATGTAAGTGACGAAGAATTCATATCTAGTAAAACATATAAAAAACTCTCAAAGTAACAAAGAAACAATCCAATTAGAAAAAGGGTAAAGTCATTTAGAGACATTTCACTGAAAAGGATAATAATAGCAAATAAGCAAATGAAAAGCGTTCAACATCACTAGCCATTAAGAATTAGGAAAATGCAAATTAGAACCAGTGTTATCATTACACATCTATCAAAAGAGCTAAAATGAAAAATAGTGACAATACCGAATGCTAGCAATGATGCAGAGAAACTGGCTCTTGTAAACACTGCAAAAGTTTAAAGTGGCACAATCACTCTGGAAAATAGTTTTGTAGTTTCTTAAAAAACTAAATATAACTTAATATATGACCCAGGAATTGCACTCCTTGGCATTTATCCCACAGAAATGAAAAAAATCTGTACATGATTGCTCATAGCAGTTTTATTTTTAATAAACAGGAAACAACTAAAATGTCCCTAAACAAATAAATGGTTAAACAAACTATGATATGTCCATACCATGAAATGCTACTCAGGAATTAAAAAGGAACAAAGTATTGATAACATTCAATAACTTTGAAGGATCTCAAGGGCATTATGCCAAGTGAAAAAAAGCTATTCCCCAAAGGTCAGATATTATATGATTCCATTTGTATAACATTCTCAATACCATAAAATTATAGCCACCACTGATCAGTGCTGGCTATAGGTTAGGTATGGCAGGAGAGAGGGAGGTTGGTATGGACTACAAAGGGGTATGCCATGAGGGAGAGCTTCATGTGGATGGAATAGCATTTCTTTTGTGTTCGGTGATTATACAAATCTACACATGATCTACACATGGCAAAATGACACAGAACTACATACACACACCAATCTCAAATTCCTGGTGGTGGCTCACGCCTATAATCCCAGCACTTTGGGAGGTAGAGGTGAGAGGACTGCCTGAGCACAGGAGTTCAAGACCACCTTGGGCACCTTGGCGAGACCTTGTCTCTACAATCGAGAAATTAGCCAGGCATGGTAGCGTGTGCTGTAGTTTCAGCTACTTGGAAGACTGAGGCAGAAGGATCACCTGAGCCCAGCAGGTCGAGGCTGCGTTGGCCGTGAGCGTGCCACTGCAGTCCAGCCTGGGAGACAGAGTCAGACTTCAACTCAAAAAAAAAAAAAAAAAAAATCATGTAAGATGTAATCACTGGGGGAAACTGGATGAAAAGTACACATGACCCTTCTATATTCTTTTTGCAGAGCCTGTTTATCTATAATTATTTCAAAATTAAAAGGTAAATTAAAAAGTTGGATAGAAATTCAAGAAATTGCCTCATCTTTCAATTATTCATAGAAGAGTAACAAAAATAAAACAAACATTTAAAACAAAAATATAGTTAGAAAAACAATGTTATAAATAATATTTAAAAATAGAGGAGAACAAATATAGTAATAGTATATTGAGTTTTAAAACTGAGCACTGACCTTAGATTTGTCATCACTGGACACTCTTGTGGCTTCATTTAGAGGGACAGCCCCATGTTCCCTTGCCTCTTTGAAAAGTTCATTCACAATTTTCCCAGGTGAAGGCCGAACTATATGTAATCCACTGTATTCACGTTCACTTGAACAAAACCTTTAAACATTATAGTTCATGAATAAAAACTTAGAATAACAGACATAAACTACTTTAGAGTAAAAACCTACATAGTTTTACGAAATAACTTTCATTTAAAAAGAGGCATTCCTGTGACTTCTGTGAAAATATTTAACTTTTAACATATGGGATTAAGAAAAAGATTAAATAGGAAATTATTCCTTTATGCTTTCTCACTGAGTTTGCAGAGATTCTAACAGCAAGTTCAGCATCCAGAATGATAACTGGCTTGCCTGTGTCCTCCCTCAGTTCCTTGTAACAGCTTATCAAGTACTACCATTGATATGTTCCCAACTCCAAAGAAAATCTTTCACTATTATTGTTAAGTATGCTTCTCACTGTAGGTTTTCTGTAGTTCCTTTAAAATCAGATTAATCTGATCCCTGTATTCTCAGAGTACTGTGTACTTTTAAAAATTATAAATGTTGTGATTTACATTTTATATATTTTAAACAATGCTACTAAATTTAGAATTGTTCTATCTTCTGGAGATAGAACTGACATTTTTTCACTATGAAATGACTCCTCTTCAGTTTCAGTAGTAGTGCTTCTTGCCTGAAGGACTGTCTCATCTATTATTAGTTTAACTGCATCTGCTTTCTTTGGTTAGTGTTTGCATGGTACATTTCTATTTTCAATTTCTCTGTGTCCTTATATTTAACATTTTCCTTTCATAAGCTGCACAAAATCTTTTTTCATTCAACCTGCCTATCTTTCTGTCCTTTAAGCAGATTTTTTTAACCATTTGTTTGTAATATAACTATTTTGTTTTTTGAGACAGGGTCTCGCTCTGTCACCCAGGCTGGAATGCAGTGTCATGATCATGGCTCACCATAGCCTCCAACTCCTGGGCTCAAGATCCTCCTGCTTCAGCCTCCTGAGTAGCTGGGACTATAGGTATGTACCACCACATCCAGCTAATTTTAGAAAATTTTCTGAGAGATAAGATCTTGCTATGTTCCCAGGCTGGTCTTGAACTCCTGGGCTCAAGTGATCCTCCTGCCTTAGCCTCCCAAAGTGCTGGGATTATAGGCGTAGGCCACCGTGCCCAGCCTTAATGTAACTATTGATATAGTTGAGTATGTGTTTAAAATCAAATTATGCTTTATGTTCCTTATTCTCTGCTTGCTTGTCTTCTGTTGAGTTAGTCAAATAACTATTGTTTTACTTCCCTTATTAGTTATATTTTCTTTTTATTTTAGATACTGACCCAGATATTACAACATGCAATCCTCACTTCTTAGAGTCTAATATAAATTACAATACTTTTAAAAACCATTATCAATTAATAAAAGAAATCCGCAATTTTAGAATAAATTTAAGTAGTAGCAATATTAATAGCAGGCAAAGTAATAGTAAAGGCATAAATATAACATAGTACAAATAGGACAATTTTATATCTATTAGCTGTTTATTTCACTTATTTAGCCATCTTGTTAGATTTTAAACTCTATGAAGTCAAAGTCACCACATTTTACAATGCCAGCAATAGTCAGAGTAACTGATACAGCTAAAATTGCTGAATGAATAAATTCATCCTCAAGGAGACACAATAACTATTCTTTGTAAACTGACTAGTTAAAATTTATGAAAAGAAAACTATTACTACCTTTACCTAAATAAGGGAAAACACAAGCAAAATTAAACCATCTGATATATTGTTTTGAAACTTACAGTTCCATTTTTACCTGAACTTTTTTCTATTTTTTTAAAACTTCTGAAGGAGTTGATGTTTAAACTGTCAAGATTTGTTTTTGTCCTTATACTAATAACATTTTTATAAGCAGATTTTAATGTCCCATTAATTACATCAGCAATAATGTGATCACTGTAACCTTTCATTAAGTGCTTCTACTGATGTCAATTTATAGGGAACCACTCAGAGAAGCAGTAATAAGAATAAAATAATTCTTATTTCATGAACCTGGCATTATTTGACAATTGAAGATAAACATGAATTAAAGACTTCACTCTCCTTTGTCAATCTCTCTGGCTCCTAATGATTACCTAAACCTTCAACCTATTATCTGCATCTGGTGCCCATACTTGCCATGCACTTACTCCCTTCGGTAAGATTTTTACTCCCATTTTCCCTGCTCAATCTATTTTATTCAAAGATTCTCAGTTGCCTTCTAATTGTCAAACCCCAAATACTTTTCTGTTATTGCCCACTTTCTGAAATGTTTGACCCTTTTAAGCCTAGTCTTCTTCTTTTCTCACTTCATATTTGAACTGTCTCTCCTGGAGTTTCATAATACCAAATTCATTGCTTGTTTCTTTGCCCAATGATATCCAATGATTCCTCCTTTATTTTACTGAGTTTTCTTTCTACTTTACAGGCCTAATTAAGTATGTCTATATTCTTGTCTCCTGTTCTACTCTATTTAAATTCTTTTCATCATCAAAATGCTTATCCACTTCCAAAGGTAACTCTATACAGATATCTCTTGTATGTATATTTTGACAATCCTCTTATTTATGGTCCTGTCCTGAATTTGAAAGCACCTACTGGATAAGTCTACTCGAAACAAGTTCGTCATCTCCAAAACTAAAGCTATATTCCACACATGAACTCTCCCATTAATGACCATATTTTCCCCTGTATCTCAAATTAAAAACCTTCAAGCGTTCTCTCTTCCCATCACACTTACTCTATCCCATGTCATCAAGTTTCGACAGTGAATTCCTTGAAAGTATTCCATAACGGACCCTTTCCTTCCATTCCGTTCACACCACCTGAATCCAGAGTTTCGTCACCTCATTCCTCAGACGACCTCAATTGTCATCTCCTTGATTTATTTGCCTCTTTATCCTGTTCTTTTATTGCCGTTAATTATATGTAGTATTGTCTATCCTATTTTCCTAAAAGGATATAATAACAACTAATATTTACCAAGAGATGACTATATGTTAACTTAAACCATAATCATGGTATTATCACCATTTTACAGGTGAGAAAACTTAAATTTAAATAACTTGTCCATTGATGAAACCTTATTAGAACATAGAGAAAAAAATTTTACAACTGAGGCATGTCTATCTCTTGCACCAATGTTTTTAATGCTATATTATAGTTTTCTCATTACATTTACATTTTAAAGCATACTGGCTTGGCACTGCTTTCTACACAGGTGCAACTCCTTTTCTTGGCTTTCAAGGATGTATCCAGGACAGGCAACATAATTTATGGGACCCAGTGCAAAATGAAAATGTGAGTTTCCTTGCTCAAAATTTATTAAGAATTTCAGACAGTAACGGCAAAGCATCAAAGCAAGAATGGAACCCTTCTAACAGTAAGGTCCTGTGTGACAGCAAAGGTCCCATGCCCACGAAACACTTCCTGGCTGCACCCCCACTCACCCAACTTTATTTGCCACTAGATTACTAAAGTTCTGCTGGTTCCTTTTCTGATTGCTCTGGTTATTTTGGTTATTTTCTCCTGCGTGCCTCTTCATTTTCTGAATTTTGTTCCTTGTCTTCTGTGCTTTATCTAAATCCTAGTAATCTTTTAAGGCCCCACCAAGTACCAACTCTGTGTTAGGCACATTATATTCTTTATTTCATTCAATTCCCAAAACAGTACTGCCATATAATTTAGGTTGTTTGTGATATGTAACCTTTCATATATGAATATGTTAAAACAAGCATCAGATTATATATTCTGAGGGTCTTTCTTGCAGATTATGTACCTCCTCTTATAAATTAAACATATAGAGCTTATTATGTCTAGAGTCTAAGATAATGAAAATATCTTGACTTAAAATGACAATAAAGAGAAAATGGCTTGGATATCTAATATTGCCAGGGAGGTAAACCATGAAAATAAGCACTGCTTTCTGTACCAAACAAATCAGTAAAATACAATGAAATTTGGTAAATGTCCATAAGGCATATGATATCAGAATGGCAGTACATATTTACTGTCAGAAAACACCATACTTATACTTCTAGAGATCAAAGTATGGCACAAAATCCTTAAGAATGGATTATCAAATTACAACTACTAAAGACAACACTTTCAGATAGCATACAAGAGGCAAAATATCTTAGCAATTATTTCTGAAAAGCAAGGAAAATATTAATATATTACATCTTATTATAAGAACTCAATTATTTTGATTTGCTACAACAAGAGCAAATTAAGTCATTCAACATATGCCAATCTGGGCAACCAACGGCCAAATTGTGAATGACTAAAACTTAAGTATAAAAATATGTAAGTGCTTTCAAAACTTGAAAGAATATACAAATTAAGGAAGCAGTTAAAAATATACCTTTTATATATAAAAATATAAATACTTTATATTTATAAAAATAATTATGTGGGCAACCCCCTCGGGTCCCCTCTCACTGGGGAGCTTTTCTGCCCTCTCAATAAATCCTGCTTTCAAAAAAATAAAAAATAAGTAAGTAAATAAATATTTATATAATATTAAATAAAAGGAAAAATTAAATATTCAAATAGAGCCAAGATACCAACCTGATTACAAAAGACAATGCAGTGATGTGATGATTAGCACATAACCACGTGAAAATATCACTAATGGTGGAAAAACCTGAAATTATATGACTCCTTAAGTCATAAAATAGCAGACAATATCACTTATCTAGCATTCTTAACAAAAATGCTTTACAAGAATCTAATTATTAGGAAACAATGAACTAGAATGGGGACATTTTAGAAGACGTGGCCGAGATGCTTCAACAAAGCCAATGTAATAAACTTTAGACTATGTAGTTGAGCTAAAAACAATCAACAACAAGATGGGGAGAATGTTCTGGATTCAAAAATTCAAAACAGGATAATCAAATGTTATGCATGGCCCTGGTTAATCCTTTATCCGAACAAAAGGCTATAATCTGATTACTGACTTTATATTAAATGATATTATGAAGTTACTGCACAATAAGGTTATAAAAGAGTATGTGATTAATCTTAGAAGATGCATGCTGAAGTATTTAGAGGTAAAGTGTCATGATGGCTACAGTTCTCTTTCAAACAGTTGAGGAAAAAAGAATTGCACACGCATGTGCACAAGTAAATGTTATAACATGTTAACAACTGGTGAACACAAGTGAAGCATATATAGTATTTATTCACTCTATTAGTCTTTTAATTTTCTATGGATTTAAAAATTTGTAAAATAACAATAGGAGAAATTATAAATAAAAAATGTGAAATAGTGAGAAACAAAATAAAATAATTTCTAGTGAATTTTTCAACTTTTGGTAAGCTTACAGACTTTCTGAGAATGAGATATAACGGGAAAATTCAAGTTTCTTCCCAGGGATGAGATTTGCAGTATCAAAGGGCTGTTAATAAAAATATTCCTAGCAATAAGAAAACTTACAGCAATAAAATATACCCAATTCTCATCTCTTAAATTCTCACTGTTTTTTTTTAATGGTTCAGGGATTTTAACACCAGTTACTATATAGGAGGTCACATGCTATACAAGTCATCACCTAACAGAGGCAGAGACAGACTCCAGAAGTCACAGATTATTATTATTTTTTGAGAGAGGGTGTCACTCTGTTGCCCAGGCTGGAGTGCAGTGGCACAATCTTGGGTCACTGCACCCTTGACCTCCTGGGCTTAAGCAATCCTCCTGCCTCAGCCTCTGACGTAGCTGGGACTATAGGCGAGCACCACAATGTCTAGCTATTTTCTTTTCTTTTATTCTCTGTAGAGACATGAGGTCTTGCTATGTTGTCTAGTCTGGTCTCAAACTCTTGGCCTCCGGCAGTCTTCCCACCTCAGCCACTCAAAGCACTGGGATTACAGGAATGAGCCACTCTGCCCACCTAGAAGTCAAAGATTCTTAAATGGAGTATGAAAGACCCACAGAAGCTCCGTGGATGGCCTTTAAGAAACACATGAACCCTTAACAATGACTGACAAACTTGCCAATAAATGTTGTTTTGGGAGGAGAGAGGCTGGCTTTCATCAGATCTTCAATGTGCCCTATTACTGAAAAATATTAAAGAACCACTATGCCCAAGAAAAACAGTATTCTGGATATAATACTTAGCAAAATCATTTTAAGGTGATTTTCCCATAGGTTTTTTTTGTAGCTTTCTGACTGTAAAAGTTTTAGGAATAGTACCTAAATGCTGTTTCTTCTATTTATAGTACTTAAATAATATTTAAGAAATAATCGTATGTATTTTTACCAAATCTGCCTTCATCTTGGAAGTAAATAGCAATTTTTAAAAATTATTGGAGAAACCTTAGAAAAGGCCATTTGAAAGAATTTGGAATTAGTGAACTAAAAAGGATTATAATTTCTTTTTAAAATAAAACAAAACTTACCGTTGAGGTGGTGTTCGTGGGCTCTTAAAGACTGCAGCTTTAGGTCTATCAGCCTTGGAAGATTTGCACTTCACTTCATCTTCATATAATTCTGCCAAAGCCAACTACATAATAACAAGCTTGTTATGAAGTATAACACTAATAATAAACTCTTCCATACAACTAAAAGTGACAAATACAACATTAACTTGAAATTGAGTGTTGACTTTTCATGAAAAAAAAATTGAAGGCTGCTGCTTTAGAAGATGATTCCTTTCCAAAATACAAGGGAAAACCCCAAAAAACGAAAATTATTTTTTAGAGGGCAAGCCCCTTATAGTACAGGCTTCCTAGATTAGGTAATTGCTCTAGGAACCATCAGCATCAGTGTAGCAGCTAGAGCTGTTGTGAAAGGCTGCATTCGGCTTCAGTAAATTTTCTTTTGGAGATTTTTTCAACACACTGGCCCATTTCATGATGGGTGATTTACAAGTGCACCTGCCCACACCATGCTGAGTGTTCAGCAGTTTTGTTTTGGTTTTGGTTTTTTTTGGAGTTGGAGTCTCACTGTCACCCAGGTTGGAGTGCAGTGGCACACTCATGGCCACCCCAGCATCGACCTGCTGGGCTCTGGCGATCCTTCTACCTAGCCTTCCAAGTAGCCGGAACTACAGGTGTGCGCTACCATGCCTGGCTAATTTTTTTATTTATTGTAGAGATGAGGTCTTGCCAAGTTGCCCAGGCTGTTCTCGAACCCACGGGCTCAGGCCATCCTCTTGCCTTGGCCTTCCAAAGTGCTGGGATTCCAGGCTGAGCCACCGAGTCCAGCCCCGTTTTTGACCAAAAGTGGCATGACCCCCATGTCTCACCCTCCGTATTCACCCAGTCTCACTCCAAGAGACTTTTTTTGTTTCCCAAGAAGTCCTCCAAGAAGAATGTTTTGCTGATGTGGAAGAGGTGAAACAATAAATGGCAGAAGCACTAAAAGACAGCCAAATTGACGAGTTCAAAACTGTTTTGAGCAGTGGAAGAAGTGTCTCAATAGGTGCAGTGCATCAGACTGAGAGTAATTCGAAGATGACTGAAATTTAAACACATAAAATACTCAATATTTTATAAATAAATTCTGGAGCGTTTTGGTTCTACATCTTTCACCGCATCTCTCGTTTTATAAACTAACCAAAATGCCACATATATTAGAATAACTTTAAGTCATAATAATTATTTGATCATTTTCAATGAACTATTCAACAGTTTCAAAAACTGTATAAGAAAACAAGCCATTTTCAAATTTGGGCCTACATCATTCTCCCATAATCTATTAAGAATTCTTGAACATGTTTCACACTCATGTCAGCTTCTTTCATCAAATCTCTTAATTTGAATGAGCTGTTCAAGTTTTCAAAATTCAAGCACATAAAACAATTTCTAAAGTATCCTGTAAAAAAGACTATGGGACATATAAATTTCATCAAGATTAGGAAAATTAATTTAAAAAAATACAAGACATTGTATAGTTTATATGCCATTTAGAAAGCAATATAATCAATCTAAATTATACATTGTAGATTATGGATGTATGGTTGGATATTCTCAAAATGAAATAAAACCATATTTGTTCTTGAAATCAAATTTTAAAAAATAATCCAAAAATTTCAGTATTATTTTTTCTGACTTCTTACACCTTTGGACATCCCCAAAACATGCCCCTATGGCTACTCAATTATAATTGAAATGAAAAACTTTGGGTTTTTTTCCTCCAAAAAACAAAACAAAACAGATAAAATGCTCCCTTTAGAAGCACAAGATATATGAACACTACCTCCACGGTTTCTTTACTCAGTAGGAAGAGAAGAACAGGGAATTGATTCTTTGAAAATTTTATTAGTCAACTTTTAAAATATATACAAAGAAAAAAAATGAAGACCTCTATTCTACACTCCCTAGTTATTTTTTATCCTTGCTCCCAGCCCATACGATAATTTTCACATTTCTAATGTGACAATTCTGCTAAAATCCAAATTATAAAAGTGCCTTGTAATTTAAAAGGAGGGAATTCAAATCCTAACCTGGGCATTTACTGTGTGATCTTAGGCAGATTAGAGTTCTCTAGGCCTTAGTTTCCACATCTTCATATGCCTATAAAAAATCACCTTAGAGGGTTGTTTGAAGACTTAAATAACTGTAGGAGGTAAAGTTCAAAGCACATACTCCATCATTAGAAGTTACTATTTAAAAAATATCAACAATGATTTGCATTGTTTCATTTTCCCCAAGACTTAATTTCTTCCTGCACTGTTATCAACATATCTACTTATATTCCTTTACTACCTCATCCCCTCCAAAACAAAAACAAAAACAAACTAAAGAGGAGAATCAAATACAGACACACAGATATGTGCATGCGTGTGTACATACAAACACACTTTGACTGATGGCTTGGGTCTGAGGTTTTCAGAAACTTTACCTGCCTAAAATCTTTTTAAAATAGTATTTTTAAATGGATTTCCTCCCGAGCCAATTATTTTACCTCAGCTCTATGAATAAATAACTTTCATGCTACTCCTATTCTTTTTTTTTTTTTTTTTGAATTGGAGTCTCACTTTGTCACCCAGACTGGAGTGCAGTGGCCGCTCCCAGCCACCGCAGCCTCAACCTGCTGGGCTCCGGCGATCCTTCCACCTCAGCCTTCCAAGTAGCCGGAATTACAGGCATGTGCTACCACGCCCGGCTGATTTTTTGATTTATTGTAGAGATGAGGTCTCGCTGCCCAGGCGGGTCTCGAACCCGCGGATTCAGGCAATCCACTCACCTCAGCCTTATCAATGAAAATGTCATCTGTATTCAAAGGCCTTTCTAATTTTCTTAACAAAATATCTTTTCGAAATTCTCATAGTACAAGATATCCCCCAATGACATCTTTAATTTAGTATCTGGTTTTATTTTGAGACAGGATCTTACTCTTGTCACCCAATCTGGAGTGCAGTGTCATGATCATAGCTCAGTGCAGCCTCCTGGACTCAAGCAATCTTCCTGTTCAGCCTCCTGAGTAGCTGGGACTACAGGCATATTCTGGCACACTTGGTTAATTTTTTAATTTTTGTTGTAGAGATGGGATTTGCTAGGTTTTCCAGGTTGGTCTCAAACACCTGGCCTCAAGCAATCCTCCCACTTTAGACTCCCCAAAATACTGGGATTACAGGACGAGTCTCTGCAATATCGGTGACATTTACATTAAACATTATGTTGTCATTACTTGTTTTCTTTTGCTATTTTATCCCCCCACTAGATTTTAAGTTTCCCAAATTATTTCTAATAGTACTTAAGAGACAAATTCACATTGAATTATGTATAGACTACAATATAACATAAACATAAAGAGATATAGACAGATGACTCTAAATGGAGATTATATCTGCTACACAGTTTTGTGCTGTTTTCTGTTTTAAGAAGATTTAAATAAATGCTTCCAATTAAATAATGCCTTTTGATTCCATGGAATGTGGAGCACATGTCAACAAAATAGGAATATGAGGAAAATGCTATTATAGTAGGGAGTCTACCTGGCTGAAAGATCCTAGTTATTAATAGTACATCATTAACTTATTTGAAAATAAGTGATATTTAGAGGGAGTTGATGTGGCATCATATGCAGAGGTTCGTTAGTAAATATTATAAAGAAATTTAATTTATATCATTTAACATAGCAGACAATATCACACCAAAAAAAGAAAATGGTAATTTAAATTGATAGAAACTAATTGAAGTACTGGTCAAAACCAATAATACAGAGAATGAAGAATGTAAATTGAGTATTGATAATCTTTCCTCTAGAATTTGAAATGTGAATAACTGAAAGCCAAGTAATTGAGTGAGGAAAATCAAGTATATAGCAAAAGACTAGAAGCACTGGAATTCTCAGCCTTAGAGTGAAAATTCTAGAAGCTATAATAATGGTCTATTACATAGAATAACAATATCCGCATCACCTGGGAACTTGTAAGAAATGCACATACTCAGGCCCCACTTTAGACCTAATGAATTAGACTCTGGGGTGGAGCCCAGCAATCTCTAACGAGCCTTCCAGGTGATTCTGACGTACACTAAAGTTGAGAACCAATGGTATGGAATAATATTATTCTACAGATTAGGATATTTCTGGCAATCAGACAGTTTAATTCTTTTCTCACAGTACCTAGCATCAAGCTCAAGCCTAACCTTAATAGGTACTGAAGTCATCCCTATTCCCATCCACCCTCCATTTGAACCCATCTGGAAAGAGAGTATGTGGAGGAAAACTGGAACAGAGCATACAATCAATTATTAACTATGTTTCTGTGGATGGCTGAGGGGCACCAAAGAGACACATCTCTGAAAACAATTCAGAAATACTACTGATGAGGTTCCTACACAGATGAGGTTTCTAGGTTTAGTTTTGTCACTAACAGTCCCACCCCTAACTTTCCCAATGACCATTTCCCATTTTCAGGGGTGGGGGGAGGGGCGGAGAATGAAGGGAACCAAGGAAATCCACTCTTTCCTGAGTCTGCAGTTTGAAAGTGGGAGGCTCCCAGTGCTGGGAGGCCTTTTGTGAAACTACTAAGCAGTTTTCCTCTGGTGGTACCTGGAATGATCCCTCCTAATTTAGATGCTGACAAACTCTACACTGCATGGCAGCTAAGATACACTTATTTAGGGGTACTTGTGCTTGTCTAAATTAGTAATACACTGCCTCTTTCCTCATCCTGAAAGACTCTTTGAGCAAACTATTAGGGAAGTAAGAAATATCTACCGAAAACTGCACTAACTGGGTAACTCTTAATATAAGCATGTCTAGAGTAAGCAATAAAAGGATAATCCATAAGTAATCAATATCCAAGAAACCACTTGGGAAGAACATAATTCCTTCAAACATTTGATACATACTTCAGTTCTTGATATGTCATCACTTTGGCTGTTTTCAAGTTTCTTTGCAAATTCTTCATATTCATATTAAATTCTAAAGGAAAGATTTATCCATACTTAGACAGTTTTTGATACACCAAATCATATTCATAAAGAAATCAGCTATATCCCTACTGACCTACCCACCAGAAGTAGTTAGATTTTTTTTTTTAAATCCCTATTTTCTAATTTATGGTGCAAATGAAGGCATTCTCACAATTAGCAACATCTGCCAGAATGTCTCCAACCATTAGTCACCCACTCCACTGAATTAAGTCTGTAAAATATTTGCAGGTATCAGGTGGTCTTTACCCAAGCTCTTCTCACTTTTCATAAAATTGATTTAAATTAGGGAAAGGACAGTAAATTACAAAGTACTGTACTACCCTTAATGGCATCAGAATGAACTAACCAGTGAAAGTCACAGCATTTTTCTCCTTTAAGGGAACGGAACCAAAGAACTGCCAAACAAGCACTGAGCCAAGATAATATGATAATTGTGCACAGGCCCTTTACAGACAATATTTATCTATTTACTTATTTATTTTTAGAGACAGGATCTCACCTAGTCCCACAGGCTGGGGTACAGTAGCATGATCATAGCTTACTGCAGCCTTGAGCTCAGTGGTTCCAGTGATACACTCATTTAATCCTTACACTATGCCACTACTACCCTCAGTTTACAAACGAAGACACTGAGGATCAGAGAAGTTCAGACATTTTTTTCTAAATTCACACAACTACTAAGTAGCAGGACCAAGAGGCAAATCAAAATTAGCCTGACCATTAATTCAACTTTTTCCCGATACCGCATGTTGCCTCTCAGTGATGTTGGTCTGTAACAGAATGGATGAGGTAGATAATAGTTTTTTTCTTAATTCTGTTTAGTATTACCGAATCAGCTATGTGCACTGGAACTATTTATTTTACACTGAGTTCACTTCCTAACCTTACACTCTCCATTCTCCAAATTCTTTTTTTTTTGGTTTTTTTTGAGTTGGAGACTCAGTCAGTCACCCAGACCAGAGTACAGTGGCACTCTCCTAGCCACCACAGTCTCAACCTACTGGGCTCCGGCAATCCATCTGCCTCAGCCTTCCAAGTAGCCAGAATTACAGGAGTGCAATACCACACCTGGCTAATTTTACTTTTTTTAAAATTTATTGTAGAGATATGGTCTCGTCAAGTTGCCTGGGCAGGTCTCGAACCAGCGGGCTCAGGCAATCCACTCACCTCAGCCTCCCAAAGGCGCGAGATGACAGGCTGAGCCACCGAGCCCGGCTCCAAATTCTTCACTGCTTATTTTGGCACCCAAACACACTCCATCTTAAAATGTTATACTAAGTGTATTTCGGACCTATTTCTCAAAAGAAAATCTGTGGCCTTCCCAAAGGGAGAAACGTCTTTTGCACTTATATACCTTTCAACAGTGTCCAGCACGGCTGTGGATGTGACGTCCTATTTATCTCATGCCCTAGAGCTTAGCAGTATGTTACAGGGACAGTGGTCAAGATGTTTGTTCAAACACGTAGAATGAAGGTGTGGCTGTACAACAGCCGAACTACCAAGGTTTGTGGATTCACTCTTATTTATCGTTACCGCTCCTTACAGATGTTTCCTTGTTGACATTTTATCAATGATCTCACAAGGAGACAGAACAAGAGCCTAAAAGGACCCGAGTGGCGCTAGCATTTGGTAAAACAGGATTTCGTGCACTCCTATTTAGTGAATACCAGTGTCCCCTAACATTCCAAAGTCTCATTTCCCCGTCTCTTATGGGCAACGCTTTACAGACTGGATCTGTTACAACTAGGCCGTACAGCCCTAGGAGGGACCGCTTTAGTTCACCCTTTGAAAGAGAAAAGCCACTTGATGAAAAATAACCATTCTTATATTGAAGTTAAGAAGACAGAAACAGCAGCCAAAACAACAAAGAACAAGTCAGCACACGTGTCATGACTTTTCAAGCGATGGCCTCTTTCCCGACGGCCACAAGTCAAGCTTTCTTCAGTCGAAAGTCTCACGAAGGAAGCATCAACCGGTGAACCACCCAACCGACCCCGCCGCAGTCGCTTTTTACATTACATGGGGGGGAAGGGAAACAAGGCATGGGCGCCCGACACGGGCTCGGGCACTTGTTCCCACGACCCAACACCGCGCGACGCACCGACCCGGGGAGACCCCCGCGGCCCCGGAGTCGCGATCCTGTCCCCACGTGGGGTCCGGCCAAGGCTCTGCCGAGGCCAGAGGCCGCCTGCGACTCGCACCTGCCGGCGCCCGTCCCCGCCCGCGCCCGCTGCCGCGCGCTGTCCCTCCGCTGCCCGCCGCACCTGCAAATCCCGCGCGCTCGGGGGCCGCGGCCCGGAAGACCTCCTCTCTTCGCCGGGCCCGGGGCCGCCGCCCTCCGCCATCTTCCGCCCGCGAGCGGCGCCCGCCGCAGACGCGCCTCCCGCGACTTCCGGGGCCGGTTGCCGGGCAACCGCTGGAGGGGCGGGGCCGTGCGAGGTCCGTGCGCGCTCCCGCTCCCCGAGAGCTCGGTTCCCCCACTTCCGGTTCCGGCCCCCCTAGGCATTTACCCTTTTTTCCTGGAAGGGGAGATGCTTGAAAGCGCTGTAGTCCACCCTAGAGGGCGGCATAGACTGGCAGGTCATTTAACTCAACGATGAAAACGTCCTCTGGAGGTTTTTCTGGTGAAAACTGCACCTGCTTTTGTGGATTTGGTCAGATTTTCTCATCTTTCCTATCAGGGACTGGATGGTACGTTGCCCCCAGCTGGATGGTGAATTGCCACCAGTTCAGAGGGAATTGGTAGTGAGGGTCAACAACACCCTGTAAATGCCTGACATAATACACCCACACCAGAACCCGAGGCTATGAAAAGCCTTCCTCACTGAACTGTGGTCGATTTAAACTGTCTTATCCCAGGCA
Organism: Carlito syrichta; assembly: GCF_000164805.1. NCBI lineage: Eukaryota > Metazoa > Chordata > Mammalia > Primates > Tarsiidae > Carlito > Carlito syrichta. The sequence goes on from NW_007247427.1 coordinate 1,349,355, forward strand.
CTTTTATGTCCACGGGAGGCACAGGTAAAATGGAAATAGCTTCGGTCATTATGAAACTCACAGTCTAGTTGGGGGAAAGAGAGAGGTAAACGGATAAGATGCAGTTTGCAGTAGCCCTTTGCTGGAAATGTTATGAGGGAAATGTGTGGCGTGCGGGGGGAGTATTCCGTTGGAGGGTAGGTGCTGGAGTTGAGAGCATGCCACCTCAAGCTTTGGCATATTGATTATTTTGAGCTAAAGGCACTTGGGAAACATCAGGTGCAAGAACAGCCCTCTGACCTCCTTTTTCTTCCTGAAAGCAGGAAAAGAAACTACCTTGGGAAAGACGGTCTCCCTAGACCAGGAGGAAAGACACTGATCACCAGAGAAGGGGGTTTTGGCCGAGAGAAATCATTACAGACCTTGTTAAACTAACCCCTATCTTCCACAATTAGTTACTCTTCCACAATCGCCTCTCTTGTTCAACCTAATATATAAGCGCTTAGGTCTAGCCCAAGTCTTGGGTCTTCATTTTCCTGTGAGGACATCCGTATGCATGTACAGTTTTATTAAATCAGATTTGTATGCTTTTCTCCTGTTAATCTGTCTTATGGCAGTTTAATTCTTGAGCCCAGCTAGAGAGTGTGAGATAGTAGAGGAGAAAAGTTTTCTCCCCTACAGTACATTCTGTGTATAATTTCATTTATTCCTCTGCAAGTCAAGTTTTATTATTACCTTGTTACACCTGAGGAAACCAGATGATAAAGATTAAATTCACTCTGTAGTACATGGCAGTACCAGATAGGAAGCCTTGCGTTTGCTGTCCTGCTACTCTCAAATACAACATTCTTTCCTAGAAATCCCTGACTCTTAAAACAAGAAATACCCCACAGAGCCAAACATACTTATCTGAGTCTTGAAGGGGAAGTACTTCCAGTAGAAATACTGAACCAGAAAGGACCACAGGTAAAGGCAAGGATATGTGAAAAGGCATAGAGATTTCAAATATCATGTTCATGTCAGCAAAATACGACATGGTTTCAGCTTAGAATTGATAAAAGATGGTTATGGGTTGATAGGGAGTAGATAGATCTAGACTGGATATGTAGACTAGAGGCAAATTCTGAAAGATCTTGCCTTTAATTGAAGATTGAACATTACTCTTTGGGCCAGTTATTCTCAAACATTGATATACATTATAATCACTTCTTCCTTTCCTTCTTCAGGGACTCAGATTTAACTGGTGTGGGGTGGGACTCAGGCATGATATTTTTTAGGATGCTCCCCAAGTGGACTTTGCTACTGGCCATGACAGTGTTCCTGGTACCGGATTTACCCTTTCACTCTTAACAACTAAAACCCAGCAAAATATATAGTACAGCTTTCCTGAAATTTCTTCAGGACACTTCTTGACACTCTCTTCTTACCTACCTAATAATTCCCTTAGAGCTTCTGCTTACATTTCATCTTCTGTCCACTCTCTAAGTGGTGATGATGTTTCCTAGGGTTTTGCCTTTGACCCTCTTATTTTTTTCGTGTGTATATTTTTCCACATTCAATATCAGCTAGTCTCATACCTACTGGTTACATGTAGTTGATTCTCCTTACTCACAGTAGTTATTTATTTATTTATTTATTTTTTGAGTTGGAGTCTCACTGTCGCCCAGACTGAAGCGCAGTGGCCGCTCCCGGCCACCGCAGCCTCAACCTGCTGGGCTCCGGCGATCCTTCCGCCTCAGCCTTCCAAGTAGCTGGAACTACAGGTGCACACTACCACGCCTGGCTAATTTTTTTTTATTTATTGTAGAGATGAGGTCTCGCCTGCCCAGGCAGGTCTCAAACCCGCGGGCTCAGGCAGTCCACTCACCTCAGCCTCCCAAAGGCGCGGGATTACAGGCTGAGCCACCGAGCCTGGCTACTCACAGTAGTTATATTCTCCTTATTCGCAGTAATAATTTTGAGAATTACTGAACACTGAATCATTTCTACTGAGGGAACTACTAGGGGAAATACAGAGAGCTGCCCTGAGGACATCTTCATCAACTGCTCAATGCATAACCTTGTTTTATGTCTGTTTCTGTTAAAAAAAAAAAAAACCCCATATTTAATATTTTTTTAAATTTTTATTTTTATTTTTTTGAGTCGGAGTTTCACTCTGTCGCCCAGACTGGAGTGCAGTGGCCGCTCCCGGCCACCGCAGCCTCGACCTGCTGGTCTCTGGCGATCCTTCTGCCTCAGCCTTCCTAGTAGCTGGAATTACAGGCGCGCGCTACCACACCCGGCTAATTTTTTTATTTATTGTAGAGATGAGATCTCGCCTGCCTAGGCGGGTCTCGAACCCGCGGGCTCAGGCACTCCACTCACCTCAGTCTCCCAAAGGCGCGGGATTACAGGCTGAGCCACCAAGCCCGGCTCCATATTTAATATATATCATTGATTCACTAACAACGAAGTCATAGCCACTACTAGTACAATAACTCCTGCCTGAAGGAAGCCTACCTAACATATGTGTGTCTCTATAAGGCACATCACAGCCTCTTGCACTTAGAATTCCCAGATAGCGCTTCAGCACTACACTTGGGAGCCATTTTAAAGAGCAGAATCACCAACAAAAAGCACCCATGTGAAAAATGAAGGCACCAAATAGGTTATGGAAAGAATACTTTATAGTAGAAGAGCTGAAACAAGTCAAAGTGTTTCCTTGTTTTACTTCAGCAGGGAACATGTTCATCGGGCAACTCATTTTTTTTGCTTCTTTGTGCATGTCTGAAAATGATCACAAAAACATCGCAAGTATTTGTTTGAGGGTTACAAGTAAATTTTAGTGAGTAGGTGAATATGCAAATAAGGAATATGCAAATAGTGAGGATTGACTGTATCTAGGGTCCTCAAATCTTTTTTCAGTACCAGCTCTTTCCATTACTCCAGACATGAATTTCAGTCTTTTCAGCTAGTTTTTCCATTTGGATGTCTCAAAAGCATTGTGTATCAAACTAAACCTCTGGTTTTGTCCTACAAACATGCTTTTTCGTTTTATCATGTATTAGATCACCATTCAGTTTCAACTAGAAATCAGTCATTTTTACCTTTAACCTCACAGCTTATGGTTTACCAAATCTTTCAATTTTTCCTCCAGAGTATCTCTTCAGTATGTTTTACTTCCACCAATGCATTCCACAGCCTTCAGACATCCACCTAGGCTGTCACATGAGCTTCCCAACTGATCTCTCTACTTCCATTCTAACCTTCGCATTATTGCCAGAGAGGAGGTCTCTCTAATGTAGCAAGAGGACACCTTAACTCTTGTCCAGGGTCTTGACTTCATTGCAGGAAAGAATTCAAGAACAAGTCATCAAGTTGGCAAGTAAAGCAAAGAGTTTATTAAGGAGAAAGTACACACTCAAAGGGAAAGGAAGTGAGGTGGGCAGTCTTGAGAGCTGCACTGAGGGCATCTTGAAGGCTGGCTTTTATCTCCTTTACCTTTGGGAAGTTTGTTGGGAGGGTGTGAGGGTCTTGAGGGCTATAGATTTGTCTTTATTTGGGCATCTGAGCTGTGTGATGAGCCTATGTCCTGCTTACAACTGTGGGGTGCTCAAGAAAAGTGAAGGGCCTGCTTTGCTTTGCTGTCTCCAACCATAAACACCCTGGAGGTGTTTTACAAATTTGTATCTACTTACTTTCTGCTTCATGTAGGGCAAATCAGAAGCCATATTTTCTTGTGCTTGCTAGACTGCCTTAATATCTCTCTCAGAGTTATTTTTCAAAAGCACAGACTATCATGTTGCTCCTTTGACGTCAACCCTGCCACCTAGCAGAGGATAAACACCAACTCCTTGTTATGGAAAGTAAAGATACCTGTGAGCTTTTTATCTTCCCAGCTTTATTTCATTTTCTCCCATGTGCTTTAGCTTTTTTAAGCCATTCATTTGTTTGCAAGTATACCAGGTCATTTTGTACCTCATTATCATCTCTTTGCCTGGAATTTTCTTGCCTTCTTTTTACCTGAAAAACACATAATCATCTTTCATGATCACTCATTTGAACATGATGTTTGGTAAATCTTTACCACCTTCCTGAGGTAACTTCCTTATGTAAGTACAAAATTTTGCACATAGTATTTTCATGAGGCATGTTTCCAGTATACATAATATTGCCTGGTATCTCTACACTGTGAATTCCTCAAAGAGCAGGAATTATGTTCAATTCTCTCTATATCTCCAATGCTTGGCCTATAATAGAGGCTTGACAATGTATACTGAAGAAATAACACACACACAATTGCAATTAGTTGGGACTTATTTTTAGTGCTTGAATACTGAGTATACTTACAGTTAAATCTTATGCATATGATCCTTATTATTTTCTCAAATCCATTTTGTTATCTATTTCCAACTTACAAATGCACAGTATATAGGTTGTAATTAATATATGTAGATGCTGATGGAATTTTTCAGCAGCATCTTTACTAGTTATGGTATCTAAGCAAGAGTGGGTTCCTTGGTTGGGTGAAATGACTTCTCTCCAAATCTCCAGGAAAAACCAGTAGGGGAATTATACTTAGATTAGAAGGGCTGGCTTTATGATTTGATTAGATATTTACTATCTGAAATTTCATCAAGTAGGAAAACTTCTAAATTTTAACTGTAACAATCTTGATTAGTAATCTACCTAAAGAAATGTGTTTTTTGCTGTAGAGGAGTAAAAGATAAGTAATCTAGTCTTTGTTCTCATGCTTTGGTTCTCATTGTGAACAAATAATGCATGTATAAATCTAAAGTTACATTTGATACTATTAAAAATAGGACAATGAAAACAAGAGGGAGAAAGTAATTTTGTTTGAGGAAGATCGGGTTAGAGAAAAGGCATCCGAATTGACCATTCAAGGATTGGGAGATTTCAACAGATAAAGACGAGGCAAGAGCCTTCCAAGCATAGAGACATGAGCAAAAGTTCAAAGAGGAGAATGTGTGTAGCACAGTTGGTGAAAGGTGAGATCTGGCTTGAGTGGAGAATCTGCACAGTGAAAAATCAGAATGATCAAGGATTATAAATGCAGTGCTAAAGAGTTTGACTTTTATTTCTAGGGATTATTCTGAAAAATAAAGATTTTTTGATATGAGGATATTATCTAACTTTATTTTAACAATAGCACTTTGGTGCAATTCTTGATGAATTGGAGAGTATGAGACTGAAGTTGATTGATGCCAGTGGAATATTTTATTTTATTTTACTTTAGTTGAGGTCTCACTCTGTCACCCAGGCTGCAGGGCAGTGGAACGATCCCAGTTCATTGCAACCTCCTGGGCTCAAGTGATCCTTCTGCCTCAGCCTCCTGAGTAGCTTGGCGGTGTGTGCCACCACAGCCAGCTAATTTTTTAATTTTTTTGTAGGACGAGGTCTCACTGTATTGCCCAGGCTGGTCTTCATCTCCTGGACTCAAACAATCCTCCTGCCTCAGCCTCCCAAAGTGCTGGGATTACAGGTGTGAGCCATCATGTTCTGCAACAGTGGAATATTTTAAGGCATCTTCTGAGCAGAGGATATGAAGCTGTGAACAAGATCAGTGACAGCGGGGATGGAGGGATGTGTGGATTCTGAGTTTCAGTTGGATTGGGTCAGGTTTACTCCTGAATTATTATGCATGAAGATATTTTCTATCTTTGGCTCTGTGAATATTCTCTTTAAATCTCAAATCCTGTATCTTGTTTTCACAGTTAGGCCTGTCTGCATCTTACCTGCTGCTGACTCTGAAATTTGGTTGGTTATTAGTGAAGTCTACACATTCCTGAATAACTTATTTCCTTTTATCAGAATTTAATTTATTGAAATTCCTTAATTCTCATAAGTTGCCTGGTAACATATTATTTTCTTCTATTTATAATAAAAAAATTATTATTAAGTTCTTTCTAGGTTGGGAGCAGAGACACTAGAGACAGCACTTTGGCCAGTCTGTAGGTGGCAACAGAGAAATTGAGATGGTCTTCATTGTTTATGGGTGAGTGAGTAACTTTTGTAAACACATCCTCCAACCATTGTTTCTTAAAGTAATTTTTTTCATTGCTTATACTCAAATAAACAAAAATTGTGTGTGGCCTTATGTAGATGCTTTTAAGCCAAACTGAATTTATTGAAACACATTTCTTATAAGCTTTATTTTTAAGAATTGTAAATAGTATGTAAAAAAATCTTAAAATTACGGGAATAGAGGGAGATTAGCCTTGCAGCAATATTGAATTGAGCTTCAGGATATAAGAAAGTGTTATTTTCATAAGATGAGCACAATCATCCTCTTATGACTTTATGTTATCTATACGGACTGTAATGATACCTGTTTTTCACTCTTGAATTTGATTAATTCTTTTTTTTTTTTTTTTTTTTGAGTTGGAGTCTCACTCTGTCGCCCAGACTGGAGTGCAGCGGCTGCTCCCGGCCACCCCAGCCTCAACCTGCTGGGTTCCGGCGATCCTTCCGCCTCATCCTTCCAAGTAGCTGGAATTACAGGCATGTGCTACCATGCCCGACTGATTTTTTTTTTTTTGATTTATTGTTGAGATAAGGTCTCACTGCCCAGGCGGGTCTCGAACCCACGGGCTCAGGCAATTCACTCACCTCAGCCTCCCAAAGGCGCGGGATTACAGGCTGAGCCACCGAGCCCGGCTGAATTTGATTAATTCTATCTTCTTTATTTTTCCCTCTATTAGTTTTGCCAGGGTTTATAGATCTTATTTCTTGTTACAAAAATTGATGTCTGACTTTGTTTACCTCTATATTTTTTCTTGTTTCATTAATTTCTGATTTTTCTCTCTTCTACTTTTTATGAGCTTAATTTTCTAGTTTCTAACTTCTAAAGAAAGAAGCTTAACTTACTGACTTTTCAGCCATTCTTCTTTTCTTCTTTATGCATTTAAGGCTATACATTTCCCTCTAAGAATTGTCCAAATTCAAATCTTATGTGAAGGAGAAATATAGTGATATTTTATTTAGGCCACCAAAGCATTTTATTTTCTTTATTAAATACAGACAACTTTTGCCATCAAAAAAATAAGGACTAAGTCTCACATGTGAATAAAGGTTAGCTTGGAGACAAAGCAATGGAGTGGTATGTAGAGTAGAAAGCATAAATTCAATAGAGACTAGAACTTATTGCCAAATAGCACCCTGAGAACGTAACCCACATTTCCTCTCTGCTTCCCACCCAGAGAGTTCACAAAATCTAGAAAAGAATACTTAACTCCCCAATGGAGATTAGGGGATTTAGAGCCACTCCTGTCAAGACCTTAAGTAGTCAAGAGACCCTACATGGTATTTGGGTACATTTTGCCTTAGCTTTGTTAGGATGAGTGCTTTTTGTTTTGTTTTTCTTTCCCCCTCTCCCCCATATCCATCCATGATGTTCATGTAAAGTGTTCTGAATCAGAGGCAGAATCATTATTGTTACTTATGTGTTAGCACACCTCACCTCTTAGGCCAGTGCTTAGCCCCAGGTGACAAATGGCCACAGGTTCTCTGTAGGTGAAGGATAAGGGGAAATGGCTTTTCTCTGCTTATATACAGAGAAGGGTGAAGCTACCTTCATTTTCCCTCTTGAAAGGAGGCAGAAAAGCCTTGTTTTCTGGAGATAGGATGGAAAGAGTCTTGAGTTCACTCTAACCCTTTGAAATGGAAAGACATCTCTCAAGGGCCACATGATCCCTAGTATCTCTCTCACAACTGAGGGATATCTCCAGGACCCTGGGTTTCATTTTCCCTTGAAATGTAAACAATCCCCTGAGAACCTCTGGAGTCTGCTCTCTGGAATTCTCTCATTTATCTGTAGATTTGCAAATTAATTTTCCAAGATTGTTCTTAGCCTGGGATCCAAAGTTTTTAGCAAAATTGATTCAGAAAGCGCCAACTCTGCAGAAACACGGAAAAATTTTCAGTAAACACCACAATGACTTTATGCCAAAGCAAATGCTGTCATCTTTTACTGATACCTCACCCTTCTACACACTCAAAAATACTTAGAAGAGTGTGTATCAAAGCTCTAGGTTTATGTGTGTTCCTTTTCTTTAGGTTTATTGCAAAGACCTCTATTCTTCTGCCATTTGATTTGTTTCCCTTTCTACTATCGATGTGTAGCATTATCTTCTAAAAATTCTCTCCAAAAAACATGACTAGACATTTACATATTCTGGAAACTAAATGTATATGGTTGACATAAAGGAATACAGAAGTAAAACCACCTTTATTAGAATTTTGATTGTGGGAAATTTGGGGGTTTGATGATTGAGGATCAGTGTGACTAAATCACAGATAACATCAGAGTCTACTAAAGCATATAGGTCTGTTGCCCTTCTGATAAATAAACCCTGACTGATATCATTTCTTTTTTTTCCTTCTGCTTGTTATAGCTTACATGTATTCCTTTTGGCTAACAGCTGTTCCTTTTAAAGGAAATTAATAGATATATCTATAGAAGTAACAGCTTTTAATTTATTTGAATATTGAATATTAGATAATCTAGGTTTTTATGACCATGTGTAAACCAAGACACCCACTGAGGAGTGATATAGGGGTTTGTCTTTATGTACAATTAGGTTGTGTGTATGTATCAGTCAGGGAAAGTCATGCTGTGGTAGCAAATAATCCACAAACCTCAGTGTCTTATAAGCAACCAGAGGCTGATGAGTTATGGGAGGTTCTGACCCATGTTGTCCTCACTGAGTGATTGAGACTGATACCACTCTTACCCTCTGGAATAATTCCTGCTATCATGCAGTGGGAGAAAATCATACGGCCATACCCAGCAATCAAGGAATTAGGGAAGTGCAGTCCTACCTCATGCTCTGAAGGAGAACAAGAAATCTCAGTGAGTAATACTAGCAATGATTTCAGTGTAATTCACCAGTTCAGAGCAGGGGACTATTGAAAAATTTTCCTGCAGTGGTTCTGAAGTACTGGTGGGGGATTTCATTTTAATTGGAAGTTGTGACAAGGATGCTAAGTACTAGAGTAGGAAAGAAACTAAGGAAAAGGTACAGATGCTTTTGAGATCTGACAGTGAAGTTCTTGAACTTGCCACTGTGTTCTTAGATGGCTGCACTATGCAAACAGCTTAGTAAGGTTTCATAATCTTAGAATAAAATAGCAGTGTCTCACAGGTGTGTTTGTGTCGATGTGTGGTGATGTCTTGCTAAGTGGCGTGCATTATTGTTGCATGTTTTCGTATGCCGATGCGAGAATGTCAGAGCATGAATTACAGCAACAAGCAAACATTAAATTTTTTGTTAAATTTGGCAAGAGTAGAAGTAAAATTAGGGACATGTTAATCCAAGTTTATGGGGATAATGCCATGAAGAAAACGGCAGTGTTCAAGTGGATTAAACGTTTTTCTGGGGGGACAGAAAATGTCACTGATAAAAAGAGGTCAGGATGGCCATTAATAAGAAAAACTGATGAAAACATTGCAAAAATTTGTCAAATTGTGCATCAAAATCATCAACTGACTGTGAGAAGTATAGCAGACTAAATAAACATTGACAGAGAAACTGGAAAATCTTAGCTGAAAATCTTGGCATGAGAAAGGTGTGTGCAAAAATGGTCCCAAAAGAGCTCTTGCATCACAACAATTCACTTCTCACATAGCACTGTCTGTGAGAGAGTTTTTAGCCGGTAAACAAATAACTGTATTGGAACACCCTTCCTACTCTGACACCCAATGACTTTTTTCATTAACAGAAGATAAAGCAAATATTGAAAGGAAGACATTTTAATGACATTCAGGATATCACTAGTAATATGACAACAACTCTGATGGCCGTTCCAGTAAAGAGTTCCAAAATTACTCTGACAGGTGGACTAGGTTCTGGTGTTGGTGCATAGCTTCCCAAGGGAGTAGTTCAAAGGACCATAGTGATATTTGGCAGTGATGTATGTAGCACTTTTTCTAGGATGAGCTTACAAACTTCATTGTCAGACTTTGGTGGGCTTACATCCTGATAAGCCCATTTGAAATGGAAAATACCCTAAGTCTAAAATGCATTTAATACCCGTAACCTATTGAATATCACAGCTTAGCCTAGCCTACCTTAAATGTGCTCAGAACACTTACATTAGTCTCCTGTTGGGCAAAATCATCTGACATAAAGCCTATTTTATAATAAAGTGTTGAATATCTCATATGATTTGTTGACTGCTGTACTGAAAGTGAAAAACAGAATGGTGTATGAGTGACATCATAAAGTTAAAATATTGTAAGTGAAATCATTGTAAGTTGGAGATGGTTTGTACTTAGGAAGCTGGGTTAATAATCATTATAAGATTCCCAGAAAATCATTCTTGTTACCTCTAAAACCACTGAGGTCCTCCTTCTGTCATCGCAGTTAAAAAAAAAAAAAAGTTATAATTGTTCTCAGTTAGTAGTTTCATAATTATGCAAATATCACATCAGTCTTACACATGGACTTTGCAATATCTATTTTGGTTGTTCAGAGGCACTTTTCTCTCCTTTTTGCTTACTTCCCAATTCTTAGTTTTTCAGTGTGTTCCTGTCTTTGTCTCTGTTAGAAAAGTGTTTAGACAGAGAAAAATGACGGGATAGATCAGGTATAAAAATAGAGTAATAGACACTAAAATTGCAGCATTTCATTTCAACTGCATCTAAGTAAAGAGAAGTTGAGCAAATGCACAGGGAATTTAAAAGCCCAGTGGAAACTAGTCAGGCAGAGGACAATAAAGGACTAGATTCCAGTATGACATGATGGCACACAACAGAGTGGCTTAGGGAGGTCAGTTTCAGAAGACATGTGAGACCAGGCACAGGCCTGAGACCGGGTCCTTGCCTAGAGGTCTACTGCTGCCCCTCTTGACTGATCTCTGTCATCTCATCCACCCCCACACAGTCCCCCTATGTAGAGCCTCCTATGGGTGTGTCTGATGTAGACTGCAGTGTGCTGATGTACTAATGCCTCTCAGCTCTTGAGAAACAGTGCAAGAACTACAGTGGCCAGAGCCCTTGAACTCACCTCTGTTAGTGAGCTATATCCGTATAATTTCCTGTGTTTACCTTGCTGTGCAAAAGAGTGGTTAACATTGACCTGTAGTGTTGTTTTTGACTCTTCTCAGCCACTTCCAGTATTGTTGATCCAGAGATATTTGAGCTTTATGGATTTAGAAACCTCTCAAATAAAGTACCATGGTGCTTTGTATAGTAATATTGAGATCCTACATTCACCTGTCCTTTCAGACTCTGTGTCCATGTTTCAGCCAGTCCTCTTCAATCCCTGTATAAGTCAGCAGCCATAACAAACCACCACATACTGGATGGCTTAAACAACAGAAATTCATTTTCTCACAATTCTGAAGTCTGCAAGTCTAAGATCAGGGTGCCAGCAGGGTTGGGTTCTGGTGAGGGCTCCCTTCCTGGATTGCTGATGGCTGTCTTCTTACTGTGTGTCTTCTTATGGTGTCCTCACATGGGAGGGGGAAAGAGGATGGGAGAAGGAGATCAGACCTTCTGGTGCCTCTTTTTATAGGACACTAATCCCATCATGAGAACCTCACCCTCATAACCTTATCGTCTCCCAAATGCCCCACCTTCCATTACCAACACCTTGGGCATTAGAACATCATATGTTGAACTTACACATTTTGGAGGAATACAGGTCAGTTCAGAGCAGCCTCCAAGTCACCAGGACGTAAGATTCAGCCTATTCACCATGTTCTATGGTGGGACACATCTTCTCTGTTAAGGATTTGAAGGGTCCCAGGAAGTCTTCAACATCTCAGATTGCATAAAGAGTTTCCCTCGAATACTCCCTATCCAACATATATTTTTCTCTGTGGTCCTTGCCCTTCTATGCTACACTGTCCCAGAGAGGGCAAAATTCCTCCTTCCTCAACTCCCAAATCCAAATTCTCTATCCTTTATTAATCAGAGCAAACATTTTTAAAAAGTTATTAATTATCTGTCCCTTGAGGCTTTATCCTCTACTGAGCACTATTATCAAGTCATTTCCTCTTCACAAATTCCCTGAGAAAAATTCTGGCCAATACAATCAACTCAATGTCATTGGATACATGCATTTTTAATCAGACCGGGATCTTTTTGAGATTATTTCCTGATTGTTCTTGGCTTCTTGGCCTATGAAGTGCTTCCACATTAAAAAATAATAAATAAAAAGAAAAAAGATGCATGTGCAATGTGGCAGATGTCACCAGAGGGAGCACCAGCCCACAGACTCCAACTGTAATTTGACTTGAAAATTCAGCCCCGGTTCAGGATTCTTCCTAACCTTTATTGGACATGAGATGAAATCCTCAGGAATACTGTATTATCTAAGATATACATTAATAGAAGATTGACTATATGGAAAGGGAAAAATGAATTTGGCTAAAAAAGAAAAAAGAGAGAGATGAACAGCTGATGCAAAATTCAAAGCCATTGTTTTCATTCATTTCACAGTAGTCTAAGAAAGAAAGTTTAAAAACCAATCTTTAAAGCATAGTCTAGTGTAACTGGATTTTAGTTGTATTAAGTGATTTCATGAAAAATTTTGGGCAGAGTATTCCTCAAATATGTATCTTTTTGTAGAAACTCTGGAGATTTACTAAGCTTCTGCCTTTTCCCCCCTCCATTCCTTCAAGACCTCCTCAGCTCCCCCCTCTCCCTCTGTGGCAGGATGCGGCAAATGCTCAAATATATTTCTTGTGTGATGGAGTGAATAAACACAGAAACATGTAGCTGGTTCAGGATCAGCAGTTGGCCTCATGGCAATCACTAGCCCAGGGCAGGAAAGGAGTTGATAGCAGTGAAAGGTATTTCCTTTTGAAAGGCAAGTTGCAACTTTAAAGACCCGCCCAGGCCTCCAGGCAGGTTTTGTTTGGGAAAGACCAAAGGACCCAAAGACTAGCCATTTAATGGATATGCAAAAAGAGTGGCTAATTCACAGACTTATCCCAAAACTCCCCTTCTGAAGTTGACAGTTTACAAGCCTGCAGTTCCTGTAAACCATTTGTTCTTTGAAAAATCTGATTTTGCTAAGTACAACCTTGTAAGATTCCAAAGGAAATATGTAATCACTCAACACAACCCCCCTCCCTTACCTAAACAAGGGTATAAGACCCCAGGTCTCCGTTCTGGGGTGCTCGAGTTGGACGCATTAAATTCTCGGGCCCGCTGTGCTAGCCAGTATAATAAAGTGCCACTTCCTATAATAGTCTCGGTGTCACAATCTTTCTATTTTTCCTGCTACACCTCCTCTTCCCCTTCCCCAACTTGCCCACTCACAGTCTTCATCAGTAAGGACCTGCCAGAATTAGGGCAATGAATAAAAGCATCAATAATTCAATACACAAAATTTCACCCCAAATTCCTGCTATCACTCTGGGGGTCCTCCCTGCTTAGAGGAAGAAGCGAGTTACAGCTGAATTATATTCATAGAACCATATATGTACCTTTCATAAAGTGAAGTATAAGTCTGGAAGATAAAAAGGCCATCTTTGCGAGATTTATAAAATACTTGCTGTAATTTTATTCTTGACTATAATGAAATAACTGACCTTTGAAATTGGTGAAACTGGTTTGGGCCTGCTGCCATTTGACTCTGACTTTAGCCAAGATAAGAGTATGTCCAAGATTAAACAGCCTCAGTATTATTCCTGCCTCTGTGTCTCTGCTCTTTATAGTTAAGGGGAAAAAAGTAAAAGAGAGGAGCTTTTTCTGATTCCCTCCTTTATGTTTTTGTCTTCCGCTTTTTTCTAGGTAGTAATGCAAATGAATTTGACCAAAAGAGTCAGTTTCAGCCTTCCATTGTTCTTTAGCCTTTAACAAAAGCACCAGTGAGTGCCTTCATACAAAGCACATTTGTATAAATACAGTATCTGCCCCCTGAGGGTAACAGCCTTAGACAGAGAAGTAATTAAGTAAATATGGCCAGTGGTGAGTGGATGCATTATGAAGTGGCAGTCATGAACATTTCCTATTGTTGTTGGCCCAATCACAGGTCAGAGATTTTAAAAACCCTCACCAGTTCCTAGGTTCCTATGAGATACCGCCCAGGGAGACAAGGACGTAATAAGGAATTCATGCCAGAAGAAGTACCAAAGTCCCTACAAGTGAGAGAGATGAATAAAAAAAATACTTATTTTTAATTTCAGGAGGCTCTTTCCCTTTTCAAAAAAGAATATTTTCTATGAGTCTCATAAAGAAAAACATTCTATAGAATGTTCATATATAATACAAAGTTTAATTGTGCATGGTTTTAGAAATGTAAGTATTATTAAAGAAATGACACTATGTAAATATTTTTATATTATAGACAACATAGTCCTTTTGGATACTCTCTAGCCTAGTTCTAAACACCCATAAACATACATCATGGATATTTCAATTGAACAGTGCTGAGTTCCAGCCACTGACGCACAGGAAAACCTTGAGGATATGTATCTACCTGCATCCTAAGACTATTTAGATCCTTAAACAAATGCGCTTCGGTTTATTTTTCTTAGAGAGAGAGTGACTTCATCTACAGATAGAACAGGGTGGCTAGTGCAGTGTTCGAAGAATGCCGGGTCTTCTTATCTCTGTTACTACAACCTGCAGCTTCCACTGGTCATCTGAGCTTCCTAAAATTCTTCTAATCATTGGGCCATAGAATTTTAGAATTGAAAGAAACTTTAGCAATCATAGTGAAATTCTTTCTTTTAACAGTTTCAGAAAAAAGAGACAGATTATGACAAGCCCTGGGTAGTACAGTGGCAGAGCTCAGTTTTGGGTATCCCCTTAGTCCATTTGCCATCCTCCCTTGCTGAGGACTGCACCTCATCCACAGAGACAGGTCAAGGCAGCCATGCATGACACTCTATCCCTTGAATGCAGATCAGTGAGTTGGCCGTTGTCACCCAAGGTTGGCCAGTCTGGTTCTCCCTTCTGAAACAGGGAGTTAGGATTCAGATGTGTGGGTAGACAGTGTTCCAGAGGCTTTAATGGACACACAGAGCCATGGGACAGTCATTTTTTCAGAGAAAGATTTAAAAAAGCAGATGTCCAGGGAGGAGCAGAGATGAATCGAGAGCATCTTCTGGTTTCTACCACGTGTCAGGTTAGGAGCTCCAGTCCCTGCCTGCCCAGCACCTCTGCACTGCCTCCCCTCAAGTGTCCAGGCACATATGCATTTGTGACTCTATTAAACCACTGTACAATATCCACATTGGAAGCATGCCCAGAGCAGGTGAAGTGCATGACCAAGGTTGCCCAGTTAATTATGTGCACAAGACAGGTTTGGTCAAAAGTCCGTGTCATCTTCTCCACCCCATATGCTACTTCTGCAGCACATCCTCTCTGCCTCAGCTTCTCTGCTCCCACAGGTATTGATAAAAAAATGCCAAACTCTGTAAAATATTTTAAGATGACTTATTCTGAACCAAAATCGAGGCTCAAAACTCATGGCTTATGTCACAGGAGGTTCTGAGAACATGTGCCCACTGTGGTTGAATGGTGGCTTGGTTATACACAGTTTTAGGATGGCAAAAGTTACAAACACCAGAAATCAATACATGTGAGATTCTCATTGGTTTGGCCAGGGAAGGAGGAACATTTACAAGTGAGACTTGTAGGTTATAGTTGGGTTCAAAGATTTCTTGAATCTAAGGAATTTTGGGAAACAAGAGAGATGTTTTTCTGAGACAAAGTGTGGAAAGACTCCAGGGTTTTTGATATGTAGTTGTAGTCCTAAATGTGGAAAACTTCAGAGAGGATAGACAAATGTCTTACCAGGCTCCCTGGAGTCTCACAATCCATAAGAGAGAGCTTTTCAGGGTTGTAAAAGAATTTCATTTTCTTCTTTGTTATATGATATCATGCCAGAGTCAGGTTGAAAGACAAACTTAGAATATAGGGGAACAGGGTAATACAGTTCTGTCTGGTAAATATCAGGTGTGACTCCCCAAACCTCTTAGGAATTTGTATAAGAGAAAAAGGTCAGATTTAGTCTTCAAAGACCAGTGGCCATGGCAGGGTAGGAAGGGAGAGCAGAAATGATGAGGGTACAGGGCAGGGTATTAGAAAATCCAGGGGAGTCAGTACTCTGGCACACGAGGATACAGAAGACAGGGAGATTTTTTTCTCCCATGAAAATGTTTTTCTATTTGACATTTTTTTTTTTTTGCATTATATACAAACTAGCCTTTTAAAAAGCTATGGAATACATAGTTATGGTTAAAATTATTCAATCAGTTTGGGACTGGAAAAAGTAAAAATAAGGGACACTCTAAGCCCACACACCATAGGTAACTACTGAGTGTCGCAGAAGAGCCACAGGTATCCATAGGTCCCTGATTCCTCAGCATGAGGGACACCAGGGCTTCTGGGTTGTGGCTTCAGTGCTGGGGCTTTTCTGAGGGCTCATTATCAGGCTGGGACCCGGCACAGGCCCAGCAAGGCCAGGAAGGAGCTGGAGTTGAGCATGAGAGGGCTCTGCTTCTGCAGACTGGCCGCCAACTCCAGGGTAGATTTAGGCCCTTGGAGCTTCTAAAGGCCAAAAGGTCCTGATGCAAGTTGCCTGGGAAGCCTGAGGATTGGGGTAGGGACAAGGCTGCTGGCTTATGCAGTGGGGAGCAATTTTTGTCTCCATATGTATTGGTGTTTTAGGGCTGTCTTGACAGATTACCATACACTGGGCACCCTAAAACAATGGAAATGTATTTCCTCACAGTTCCAGAGGCCAAAAGTCCAAAATCAGCATATATGTCTGCAGGGCGGATCCCTTCTGGCAGCTCTGAGGATGACCATTACAAGGCTTTCTGGAGTTTCTGATGTTGCCTTCGGCCCTTTTGACAGTCTTTGGGCTCCAATGGCCGCCTCTGTGTTCACATTGCCTATCACCTTCTTCCTGTCCCTGTGTTTTCTCCTTTTCTATCTTTTATAATGAAGGACATCTCACTGGATTCAAGGGCCTACCCCAATCCAAGACAATGTCATCTCAAACTTTACCTTAATGACACCTGCAAAGATCCATATTCCAAATAAGATTGCATTCTGAGGTTCCAGGTGGACATAAATGTGGGCAGAGGGAGGGCGATGTCACTATTTAATCCAGCACAGGAAGTATATGATAAATATTCTATCCACTTGGGGCTGGTATGTCCTTTTAGGGGCATCCAAACTACTTTGAGAATGACTGCTACAAGGTACACACCTTTTTGAAAATTAGAAATTTGTTAGATTGTGAAATACTTGGTATGGGAATGTTTGATTGTGTTGGAAATCTATTCACATCATCTAATAAATTCAACATTACAGTTTTTAATGAAAAAAAGACATTCAGTTAAAAAATAAACTTTCAGCTGTGTTACAGTTTTTGCACAGTTGCAATTAAAATGCTAAACTTATATACTAGTAGAAATAAAGATTTTTTTTAATCAATGGCCATCAATAATTAGATTGACTAATTTAAATTTATTTTTAATTGTTATGATACATAATAGGTATACATATTTATGGAATGCACATGATATTTTAATACAAGCATGCAATACGTAATGGTCCAATCCAGTTAACTGAGATATCCATTACCTTAAACAGTTATCGTTTCTTTGTGTAGGAACATTCCAATTCCATTCTTCTGGTTATTTTGAAGTATATAATAAAATTATTGGTAACTATTGCTGCTGAACACTAGCTCTTATTCCTCTTGTCTAATTGTATTTTGGGGCCCATTAATCAATCTCTTTTCATCCCTCTCCCCCTTACTCTTCCCAGCCTCTGGTAATCACCATTCTACTCTCTACCTCCATGAGATAAATTTTTTTAGCTCCTATATGTGAATAAGAACGTATGATATTTGTCTTTCTGTGTCTGACTTAGATTAAATCTTTTTTAAAAAGTCTTGACCAGGAATTGCAAGTAGCCATTTCAAGAATAGAATCAAATATTAAGAAATTATATTGGCAATAACACACTTACAAGTACACTAAATGGTTGAAAATAATTTTCGGAAGTTTAAATTTAGTATTTAATATATTTCAAAATACTGTGTGGTTTTTAAATCATAATTTTATAATATAAAAATATGTGTATTTTTGAGTCTGAGTCACACTCTGCTGCCCAGGCTGGAATGCAGTGGCACACTCATAGCCAGTACAGCCTCGACCTGCTGAGCTCAGACAATCCTTCTACCTCAGCCTTCCAGGTAGCTGGAACTACAGACATGCACCACCATGCCTGGTTAATTTTTCTTGATTTATTGTAGAGATGAAGTCTCAGTAAGTTGCCCAGACGTGTCTAAAACCCATGGGCACAAGCAATCCTCTTGCTTCCACCTCCCAAAGTGCTGGGATTGCAGGGTGAATCACTGCACCTGGCTTCATTTTTTTTTTTTTTTTTAAATACCAAGCTCTATATTGACGTCCCTAAATCCCCTCCAGTTTACTTCAGTGTTTGGGACAGTTCTTTTGCTAAGTGTGAAAGAAGTTAGGCGCTGGTGATAACTCCACACCCGTTAAAGACCAAGAGATTTATTAAAGCAGCTGCGGCTACAGAAAGACGGAAGAGGGTCTGTAACCACGGGGTAGGAGAGGGAGAGTGAGTGTGAGCCTGCGAGAGAGGGCTGTATTTATGGGTTTGGGAGGGGGTGGCCAGTGCCGTGCTAGGGCCTGGCAAGGGCTGGCCAGTGCCGTGTTAGGGTCTTAATGGAGGGGGCTATGAGGTAGTATTCCTATAGGGAGATAATATTTGCACATAGGTTTAAGCTTCCCGTGCGCGGGAAAAGCTGGAGTTTAGGGCCTTTGTAGTCTTTGTTTGGTTCTATGTAGTGTTTAGGGCCATCTCGGGAGATGCCTTTCTGACTGTTCCCTGCGCCTTTCAAAGTGAATCATAACTTGAAAAAGGTGTATTTCATTGTGTTAGAAACATTTCTATGTATAAACAAGTATTTGTTTATATGTGTGAACGCGCATGCACACAGGCACACACACGCAGACACACACACACACACACAAACACACACACAGTCCTTGACTTATAATGGTTTGACTGCAATTTTTCTACTTTACAATGATGCAAAAGCAAGACACATTCAGTAAAAACTGTACTTTCCATTTTGAATTTTGTTCTAGTTCAGGGTAACCATATATGGTCTTCTATACTGGTAGTGGCAGATATAGATGGTCTTCTACACTGGTAGTGAGATATATATGGTCTTCTATACTGGTAGTGGCAGAGCCACAGTGCTCAGTCAACCACTTGAACAACTGATGCTGTACAGGGTATTAAGTTGCCAGATAACTTTGCCGAACTATGGGCTAACTTAAGTGATCTGAACATGCTAGACTAAGCTATGATGCTCAGTAGGTTAGGTGTATTAAATGCATTTTTGATTTAAGATATTTTCAACTTTATTAAGACAAAACTCCATTTTAAGTCAAGGGACATCATGTATACACACATTATATCTATTTATATAATTAAATAATAAAAACATATTAATACATTTTATATTTATTGTAAATATTTATAAAATTATATATTTTTACATATGTAAAAGAATAGGATACATATAAAGCAGAAACTGCTTCCTCTCCGTTAAAGTAAGCTTAATTATTTTTAAAGTATGAATAGAACCATGTCATTTAAAAAATGACTACATAGTATTCTATATAGTATAGCTGTACTGATGTCTTATAATTTATCTGTCTTCTATGAATAACATTTAGGTTATTCCAGATTTGTTGTTTTTGCTGTTACCAACAATGCTGCAATAAATATTTGTACAAAACTGTTTGTAGAATAGATTCCAAAAGTGAATTGCCATGTCAAATGCTATATGATTTAAACTTTTGATAGATACTGGGAAAATACTAGCACAATTTTACACCAATTTATTCTCTCATGTTTTATGAGGGAGTCTGTTTTCTCACATCATTTCCAACAGTCTTTGAAGTTGTTAGAGAGTTAGAAAATGCTGCCTTCTTTTTTTCGTTAATTATAGATGAGAAACTAAAAAAAGATATATGAGAAACATAGACTGCACATACTAAATAATTCAATCAACAAATTACAGGAGAAACCATAAGAACTTAATAGAGATTAATTTCTTAGTTATTCTAAGATAAAAGGCAGTAAAAGAAAAATGAGAAAACTATCAGTATAATTCTTTCTTTCTTTCTTTCTTTTTGGAGAAAGCAGAATTTATTGAGAGGACATAAAAGCTCCCACATCAAGAGGGGACCTGAGGGGGTTGCCCTATTTTTTTTTTTATTTTAAAGATGTAGGGTTCAATTAGGTACATAAGTAGTCACAGTGCAGGTGAAACTCGGGCCTCCCATTGGTCCTCACTTCACCTGGCTTGGGATCAGTTGCCCTTATTGATGTTATATGCTCCCTCCCTCCCTTGGCAGTGTTTTGCTACTGCCCATCCCTTTCTTGTAGTATTATGACAATTATTCATGATCCACTTATGATTGAGAACATGTGGTACTCAGTTCTTTATTTCTGTGATAGATTGCTGAATATGATAGACTCTAAATCCATTCAAGTTGCTGTGAAGTTCATGATTTTGTCTTTCTTTATGGCTGCATAGTATTCCATCGTGTATATATACCACATTTTTTTTGGTCCAGTCCAGTTTTGATGGGTAGCACAGTAATTTGCTGGATATTGCATGGAGTCTGTAGATTGCCTTGGGTAGGAGGGGAATCTTAACAATGCTGATTATTTCTATCCATGAGCATGAAATATTTTTCCATTTGTGTCTTCTTAGATTTCTTTGAGCAGTGTTTTGTAGTTTTCTTTGTAAAGCTCTTTCACTTTTCTGGTTAGAAAGATGCCAAGGTATTTCATTTTTTGTATGTGGCTATTGTGAATGGGAGTGTGCTTTTTATTTGGTTCTCTGCCTATTTTTTGTTGGCATATAAAAATGAGACTGTTGTTTGCATATTGCTTTTGTACCCTGAGACTTTGCGAAAGTCCTTTATCAGTGCAAGGAGGTTTTTGACAGATTCTCTTGGGGTTTTAGGTATAGGATTATATTGTCAGCAAAGAGGGATAACTTAACTTCCTCTTTTCCTAGTAGGATACCCCTGATTTCCTTCTCTTGTTTGATTGCTCTAGCTAGGACTTCCAACACTACATTCAACAAGAGGGGTGAGAGTGGGCAGCCCTGTCTTGTTTGGTTTTCAGGGGAAATGTTTCCAACAGCAATATGTTGGCTGTGGGTTTACTGTAGATGGTTCTTACTATTTTGAGGTATGTTCTCTGTATGCCTAGGTGTTCAAGGGCTTTTATCAAGAAGGGTTGCTGGATTTTGTTGAAGGCACTTTCTGCATCTAATGATATAATCATATTGTTCTTGTTTTTACATCTGTTGATGTAGTGAATGACATTTATGATCTTACAGGTGTTGAACCAGCCCTGCATCCCAGGGATGAAGCCTACTTGGTCATGGTGGATGAGTTTTGAGATGCGTTGTTGGATGCAATTTGCTTGAATCTTGTTGAGAATTTTTGCATCTATATTCATCAAGAATATTGGCCTGTAGTTCTCTTTCTTTGGGTCTTTACCTAGTTTGGGTATCAGTGTGATGTTAGCTTCATAAAATGAGTTGGGGAGAGTTTTGTCTTTCTTGATGACCTGGAATACTTTTTTTTTTCTTTGAGTTGGAGTCTCACTCTGTCACTCAGGCTGGAGGGCAGTGGCACACTCATGGCCACCTCAGCATCGACCTGCTGGTCTCCTGCGATCCTTACACCTCAGCCTTCCAAGAAGCTGGAACTACAGGCACGTGCTACCACACCCGGGTACTTTTTTATTTATTTGTTGTAGGGACAAGGTCTTGCTAAGTTGCACAGGCTAGTCTTGAACCCACAGGATCAGATAATCCACTCGCCTTGGCCTCCCAAAGTGCTGGGATTACAGACTGAGCCACCAAGCCCGACGACCTGGAATATTTTCAATATAATTGGTATCAGTTCCTCCAAGTATGCTTTGTAGAATTCCTCTGGAAAGCCATCTGGTCCAGGGCTTTTTTTTTTGTATACAGTTTTCTTATGATGAATTTGTTATGCTGTTAACTCATAATCTTTCTGTTTTCTTGTTGTGTGTACATAGAATTATAAATTCCCCTTTTAGTACTGTTTTATGGCAAGCCCAAGGTTTTGATAAGATGTAGCTTTGTTTTCATTTGTTTCCAGAAATCTTTTAATTTTTGTTTTGATTTCTGTGCTGACTCAGAAGCTCAGAAGTTGTTCAGCGTCATGCTGCTTAGTGTCCATGTTTTTGTGTGTTTTGGGGAGATCTTGTTGGTGGCAATATTTATTTTTATTCCATCAGAAGATATATGGTAGTATTTTGATCTTACAAAACTTGTTGCCAGGCTCAGTGTCTCAGCCTGTAATCCAGCGCTTTGGGAGGCTGAGGTGAGTGGATTGCCTGAGCCTAGGGGTTCGAGACCCGCCTGGGCAACTTGATGTGATCTCATCTCTACAATAAAATAAAAAAATTAGCCAGGTGTGGTAGCGCATGCCTGTAGTTCCAGCTACTTGGAAGGCTGAGGCAGAAGGATCGCTGGAGCCCAGCAAGTCGAGGCTGTGGTGGCTGGGAGCATGCCAACTGCACTCTGGTCTGGGTGACAGAGTGAGACTTCAACTCAAAAAAAAAAACTTGTTTATACTTGATTTATGGCCCAGGATGTGGTCAATCTTAAGAATATGGTGATGAGCAGGATGTATGTATTGTGGTTGTTGGGTGAAGTGTTTTGTAGGTATCTATTAACATTTGGTCAAGCGTCAAGTTGAGGTTCCAGATCTCTTTATTGATTTTTTTCCTTGGTGATCTATCTAGGGTTGTTAGTTGGGTATTTAAGTCTCCAGTTATGATAGTGTTAGAGTCAAGGTCCTTTTTTGTTTACTTAGTCATTGCTTTATAAATTCTGGTGTTCCTGTGTTGGATGCATATATGTTTAGGATGGATATTTCTTGTTGATAGATTGAGCCTTTTATCATTATGTAGTGTCCTTCTGTATTTTATTAAGTTTTTGATACCTTGAAGGCTGTTTTGTCTGATATTAAAATTGTGACTCCTGTCTTTTCTTGTTTTTCATTTGCCTGAAAGTTTATCCTGTAACTTTAAGTCTGTGGGTGTTCTTTTTTTTTGAGTTGGAGTCTCACTCTGTCACCCAGACTGGAGTGCAGTGGCCGCTCCCGGCCACCGCAGCCTTGACCTGCTGGGCTCTGGTGATCCTTCCGCCTCGGCCTTCTAAGTAGCCGGAATTATGGGCATGCGCCACCACGCCCGGCTGATTTTTTGATTTATTGTAGAGATGAGGTCTCGCTGCCCAGGCGGGTCTCGAACCCGCGGGCTCAGCCAATCCACTCACCTCAGCCTCCCAAAGGCGCAGGATTACAGGCTGAGCCACCGAGTCCGGCTGTGGGTGTTCTTTATCATGAGGCATCATATTGTTGGGTCATGCTCTTTTATCCAGTTTTCTTCTGTGCACAGCACTTTTTAAAGCATTTCCTGTAGAGCTGGTCTGGAAGCAGCATATTCTCTTAAAGACTGGATATCTGGGAAGGATTTTAATTCTCCATTACTGACGAAACTTCACTTGGTGGGTAGGAAATTCTTGGTTGAAATTGTTTATTCTTCGAGAACATTAAATATTGAAGTCCAATCCCTTTTGGCCTGTAATGTTTCTGCAGATAAGTCTGAAGTAATTCTGATTGATTTTCCCTGGTAAGTTGTCTGACCTTTTTCCTTTGCTACCTTTAGGATTTTTTCTTTTATGCCTACTTTGTGTGGGTGAATTATTATGTGTTTAGGGGTTGGTCTTCTTACAAGATGTCATGCAAGGGTTCTCTGAATCTCTTGTGCTTGTATAGTCATCTCTCTACTTCAGGGACACTATTCAGATGTAGGTTTGACTTCTTGATAAAATTGCACATTTTTGGGGAGAGTTCCCTCTTTCTTCATAAGTTTTTTCCCCTATATTTGTAGTAGATTGGGCCAATTCCATATTTTGGTCTTCCAGCTCTGAGATTCTTTCTTCTGCTTGGTCAATTCGTTTTCCTATGGTTGTCAGTTTGTTATTTATTTCTTGGATGGCGTTCTTTATTTCCATTATTTCTTAATATGCTTTCTTGAGTCTGTCCAACTCTGTTGCAATTTTGTTTTGGCCCTTAAATTTCTTAATTTTTACTCATTCTATCCATCCAGTCTCTGATCTCTGTAAGTACCTTATGGGTATAGGGTACTGATAGTCATTGTTTGTACTCCAGTAGCTGCTCTTTGAGTGTCTTTGTTGGCACTCCTGTGTTATCATGATTTTTCGTTGGTTTTTCCTCATTTGTGTCAGTTCCCTTATCTTTCTTTTTAATTCCATTACTCAGTGGGAAACAGAGAATCAACCACTTCTAATGTTTGCTCTACCTTCTGTCCTTTCCTGAGCAGGTCCTCCAGGTTTGTTTGATTATGAAATAGGACTGGAGGAGGAGCCACAAAGATTCATAACCTACTGATTGAACACAACATTTGTTATTGGATGAATGGGTCACCTGAGACTTGCTCTCCACTTCCACACTGTATGGTCTTATGATAGGTATGCTTGTGTAGCCTCTGAGTCCAAGATAGAGTATAAGAGAGAAAAGAGAGGGAAGAAGGAGAGAAAAAGAGAAAAAAAGGAACAAAGAAAGAAAAAAGGAGGATAGAAAAGAGAAAACCAACCAAGCTATCAACAAAACCAACCAGACAAACAAGAGCAAAAGAGAGAGAGAGAGAGAGAGAAAGAGAAAGAGAGACCAAAAAAAAACAAAGACACAAAAACCCACTGGTAGAGATTTCTCAACTTTAGTATTAATATGTCTCTTTGGGGAGTAGCTCCCTCTCGAGATGGATTCTGTGACTGTAGTTCTGTTACTGCAGGTTCCCACTTTGCTATTAAAACTTGAGATCTGAAAATCTTCACCCCCTGCTGCCTGCTATTGATAGCTGGTGTGCACCCATGGGGAATTGGTGGGGAGTGACTTGACTCAGCATCTCCTGGACTCTCTCTCCCTCCCTTCCTCTCCCAGCATGGCCACAGCTCCCATGGCATCCAGTTCACAGTGGGGGAATTGGTCCTCTGGTCTCTACCCTGCCCTCCTGATCTCTTTCACTCATTGCTGGGGAGGTGGAAGCCAGCTAGGTACTTCCCAGCCTCCTTCTCCAGTCAGATCTGCTGTATGTGTCTATCACCCAGCAGCTGGCTCATGGTAGGGGCCGGGTGGGTGGGTGGGGGTGCGGTGGATCCTCTGGGGCTCTGCATCCACTATTACCCACCAGGGCTTGTGCACCGGGGGGATCCTCTTTGGGTTTGTGAAGAGTAGTCCCAAAGCAATGCAGAGATCACCTCCTGATCTTAAGACACAGGCCTGTTGTTCCATGGAGGTCACCATGGGGCATTTCCCTGCCCAGGCTTTAGACTGGTGGCTCAGTTCCTCTATAGACTGCTGTTCCTGTTGCACACAGGGTCAGAAAAGACAGCTCCCTCTCCAGCAAGTACCTCAGTCCCAGGCATCCCAGGATCTGAGGTCCCAGTGGTGGGGTCTTGCAGTCTAGCCTGGTGCTGCAGGCAGTGGCAGCAAGTCCAGGCACTGAGTGGCAGCCTCTCTCTGCTGCTGCTTCTCCTTGTTTTGGAATCATGGCACTTGTTTCTGCCCTGTGAAATGCAACAGGGTCCAAGTGGCAGCAGCAGTGTTCATGCTGTGGGGAGAGCCCATGTCAGCTCTCTGTTCCCTGCTCAGGCAGATACTTGAGTGATCAGTTAAACTCCCATCTGTACACTCTCTTGCCCTCTCATACACCCGTTAACACCGACACTTAACATACTCATACTTGCTCTGTCTCCATCTTCTCCAATAAATAATTTTTATAGGAGAACCAATTTTACTTTCATGTTGTTTTTCTGTATTTTTTTGTTTGTTTAATATTAGAATCAAGGTGTACAAGTGCATGCTTGTTACATGAACATATTCTGTAGTGAGGAGGATTGAGTCTCAAGGGTCCCGCAGCTCAGATAGTGAATTTTGTACCCAATAGGTGATTTCTGAATCCTAAGCCTCTTCCCCATCTCCCCCTTTATTGGTGTACCCAGTGTCTATTATTTCCATCTTGGTGGCCATTTAGCGCCTACATATAAATAAGAACATAGGGTGTTTGGTTTTCTGCTTCTTAGTCAGTTCACTTAGAATGATGCTCTCCAGCTCGGAAAACATGATTCCCTTCTTTTTTTTTATGGATTCAGGGTGTTCCATGGTGTATATATGCCCCTTTTTCTTTTTTTAATACTCTATTTTATTTTAGAGTTGTGGGGTACAAGTGAGGTTTTGCTATGTAAGTAGGCTGCATGCAGGTGAAGTCTGGGCTTCTAGGTGACCCTCGCTACCCCCAGTAGTGGGCCAGGTACTCATTGTATTACTACATGCCCCCCTTTCTCCCCTAGCAGTGCCTAGTGATTGCTGATCCCCACCTTGTGCTAATGTGACTAGTGTTCAGGGCTTATGAGTAAGAACATATGGTATTCAGTTCTTTGTTTCTGTGACAGTTCACATAGTATGATAGTTTCCGACTGCAATCAAATTGCTTTGAAGGCCATGATGTTGTTGTTCTTAATGACTGCATAATATTCCATCATGTACGTATACCACATATACAGTGCTCAGTGACTGCTGATCTCCACCTTGTGCTAATGTGAGTGAGAACATGTGGTACTCAGTTCTTTGTTTCTGTGATAATTCACTTAGTATGATGGTCTCCAGCTCCATCTATGTTGTTGCAAAGGATGTGATTTCATTCCTTTTCATGGCTGCATAGGATTCCATAGTGTATACCTACCACATTTAAAAAATTCAGTCAATCATTGGTGGACACTTAGGTTGATTCCATGATTTTGCTATTGTGAATAGTGCTGCAATGAATATACACATACAGGTAACTTACTTATAAAATGATTTACTTTCCTTTGAACAGATCCTTAGACTAATGACATTTTGATTTTTAGTTCTGTGAGAAATTTTTGTATTGTTATCCATAGAGGTTGAATTAGTTTACAATCCCATCAACAGTGAATGAGTATTTCCTTTCCTTTTACTGCACCAACATATGTTATTTTTGACTTTTAATAATGCCTTTCTGCCTGGTGTAAGATAATATCTCGCTGTGGTTTTAATTTGCATTTTTCAGATGATTACTGATATTGAGCATTTTTTCGAGTTTGTGGCCACTTGCACGTATTCTTTTAAGAAGTGTCTATTAGTGTCCTTTACCCACTTTCTGATGGGGTTGTTTGTTGTTTTCATGTTGAGTTGTTTGAGTTCCTCACTTCAAGAGTGTTTTCAACCATTATTTAAGTTGTTTCTGAAGATGAACCTGGTATCTGCTATGCTGTAAATGCAAATTAGAACAGAAAGATCATGGGGCTGAGAACCAGGAGTCCTGGGTTAGTCTGGTATGCAATTAGTGGTCCGATTTGGGGAAAATCATTGAAACCTGTTTAGCCTTTCTGTGTGTCTGTCTTCTCATGTGCATAAAGTAAGGGATTAGGACCTCAATACCTTAAAAAATTGCACTAATCAAGGAAGTTCTAAATTCAATAAATACCATGATTGATGGGAAATTCCAAAATGAAAACCCTTCCAATCCAAATTCTCCAGTAGGTGGTGATACAACACCCCAAATAGCTACTAAGCTAGTAATTTAGACAGGACTCTGTCCTCAGGATTCATTTTAGAAATATTCTTTATCATTGTTGTAAAATTTTAATGTTATACAGAGAAAGAATTTGTAACATTTATTCTATTACATTTAATGTACCCAAGCTATCAATTGATCATCAGTTTGTTCTTTTACTATCTATCAACATGAATTTCAAATCCAATTAATTACCTCAGAGGTTATGATTTCATGTCATAGTTTTTCTAATTCAGTTAATTTTATAAATAGTTTGATTTTAATTTGTTGACTTATTTAATTAGAATACTATGAGTGGATGCAGATTAAACTGAAGTTTTTAGAATATTGTATACTATATAAGAAGATAGTTGAAGAAGTGCCTCAAATAAGGTCTCTAACTATCTTGTTAGCAAGTCACCTTTTACTAATCATAAAATGATAGAGCTGGGCATGGTGGCATACATCTATAGAAGTTCACCAGACATTGCAAGATTTCAAACTAACTTTAAAAAACTAATTATATATGTTAATGACATTTAGTTAGAAAATAAGTAAGTAAAAGTAATAACTTAGCAGCAAAAGCCTTACATCAATGGATAGTGATTCACTTTGGAACCTAAAATATATAATAACAGCATATGATAAAACCTTAGTATAAAAATTAAAATGGCACTTATAATTATAGAGATTAAACACTCATACAGTAAAAATGAGAATATTATTTACGTTAAACATAGATTAAATGTAAATATTCACTAAAAGCCTTTATGGAACATTTTATACAACTTGACAAGTTAATAATAAAAATCTTTGAGAAGAACCAGCAAGCAAATTCACAAAAATTTTTGATGACAATAATTGGCTTACTCTACAAAATTTCCAAACACTTAAAAAGTGTTTGTTAAGTTAGATGGTAACTTGAGAAATAGAAAGTTTAAAAAATTTAGAAAAGGATTATTATGATAAAGATATTTCACTCCTCAAATATATTAATAACATGTTTACAGATACTTATATCATATGAAATATCAATGTTAATATAAAATACTTCAACAAGAACTGACACTGATAAATGCCACCAAAGCATAACCACACCCTGATTCTTCTTTTTCTTTTTCTTCTTCTCCTTCTCCTCCTTCTCCTTCTTCTTTTTTTAATTTTATTTTAATTTTTTTTGAGTTGGAGTCTCACTCTGTCGCCCAGACTGGAGTGCAGTGTCCGCTCCCGGCCACCGCAGCATCGACCTGCTGGGCTCCGGCGATCCTTCCACTCAGTCTTCCAAGTAGCTGGAACTACAGGCACGTGCTACCACGCCCGGCTAATTTTGTGATTTATTGTAGAGATGAGGTCTCACCTGCCCAGGTGGGTCTCGAACCCGCGGGCTCAGGCAATCCACTCACCTCAGCCTCCCAAAGGCACAGGATTATAGGCTGAGCCACTGAGCCCGGCTTCTTCTTTTTTTAAAGCAGGATTTATTGAATGGACAGAAAAGCTTCCAGAGTGAGAGGGGACCCAAAGGGTTGCCCCATACCTTGGTTCTAAATATGCAGGTTAAAGCCCTATGTAGAGTTATTTTCTACTACTTAGAAAAAAATGGGACAGGCATGGTGGCTCACGTCTATAATCCCAGTACTTTGGGAGGCCGAGGTGGGAGGGTAGCTTGAGGTCAGGAATTCAAGACCAGCCTGACAACATAGTGAAACGTCATCTCTACAAAAAATTTAAAAAATTAGCCAAATGTAGCAGTGCATCTCAGCTACTCAGGAGACTGAGGCAAAAGGATTGCTCAAAACCTGGAGGTCAAGGCTGCAGTGAGCCATGATCATGCCTGACTCAAAAAATTAAAAAAAAAAAATTAAAACAAAAAGAAAAAAGTGTATGAAATCTGCTTTCCCTTAAAATAAATAGGTTTAGGTTAGGAATGAGACATCACTTGTTAGACATTATTTCCTTATTTCTTTGACAAGACGTAATCTTGCTGTAAAAATTTTAAATAGGATAGGCAATAATCTGAGTTGATTTAGGAGGTGTTGTCTGAATGAAGGATGGTGGATGAGCTCAGAGAGACTGCAAATTTCAATTTTCTTATTTCTAAAATAAAGAATGAATAAATCCTAGCTATTAAAACTCTAGCTATCTAAACACAAGCACCTAATAGACTTGGATAAGTGGTATCTAAATTCTCACAGTCTGGATTTAGGAACTGAATAGATGAAGATAATAATGGAATACTTATATACTATGATGAATTTAAGCACAACTGAAAGGGGAGCAGAGAAGAAAACCAAAGTCTACTTTTACCAAGTGTAGAGAGTGCTGTGTCGGCACAAAAACATCCTTCTTCTCTTGGGCACATAGCTAAACCTCTTCTCCCAGCCTGCTTTGAAGTGGCCATGTGGCTACAAATGGGTACATCCCTCCATGCCTGGCCCTTAGAAACCTCCTGTGTATCCCTACACTCTTCCGTCATCTCTCAGCTCCATGTGGAAGAATTGGCTTAGGACTCCAGAAAACTAGAAGAAAGTAGAACCACAGATGGAAGGAGCCTGGATGCCTTATCTGATGCTCACCTTGAACATTTGCATTCAACTTTGCATGAATGAAAGTTAGACTTGTACTCTGAGATCATAGAATTTGTTTTATAGCCACTAGTGTTACTTTCTCTAATACATGCTTCCAGATTTTTATTTCTGTTCATCAAAATACATTTTTCTTAGTTGAAATTAATACACAAATTATATTTTACATGCTGCTTTCTTCTCTTAGCCTTTCTTTCCATTTATTTTTGTATGGAAAGACTGTTGGCATTCTAATCATTTTCAACATCTATATTAGTAGTTCATATTGTTAATATTTTCTTGTATTATTTACCGCATCTGAACTGTTTGACATTAGGTTTCCAATTTTTTACCATAATAAATTATGTTACTCACTACTTCTGAACCAGTTATTTGGGAACTTTACCCAAAATGGAATTATCTGGCCAAATTAATGAATGGTTGAAAAAGATAAATGTAGTCAGTGGTCATTATATACTATGCTAATTCCTAAAAATCACTGAGCTGTGCAAAATAGTGTAGTAAAAAGCATGCTCCATAAAAGAAAAATGATATTAAATTGGGCCTTATTGAAATTAAAAACTTCTGCTCTGCGAAAGATGCTGTTTAGGTAATGAAGAGCGATAAGCCAGACTTTGAGACAAATCCTTGCAAAACATTTATCTGATAAAGGACTGGCATCCTAAAGATACAAAGTACTTAAAAAAATTTTTTTTCATTTTAAAGATGTGGGTACAATTCAGGATTAGGTATAAAAATGGTCATTGTACAGGTAAAGTTTGGGCCTCCCTTTGGTCCTCTCTTTGCCTGGTTTGAGATCAGGCACCCTTATTGATGTTATGTGCCCTCCTGGCAGTTTCCAGCTACTGTCAATCCCTTTCTTATAGTATTAGGGTAAATATTCATGTCCGCTTATGAGTGAGAACATGTGGTACTTAGTTCTTTGTTTCTGTGATAGATCACTCAGTATTATAGACACTAAATCCATCCAAGTTGCTACAAAGTCCATAATTTTGTCCTTTTTTATGGCCGCATAATATTCCATCATGTATATGTACCACATTTTTTTTTCTAGTCCAGTTTTGATGGGCAGCTTGATTGGTTCCATGTTTTTGCTATTGTGAATAGTGCTGAAGTAAACATGCATGTGCAGGTATCTTTTCTGTAGAGTGATTTAAGTTCCTCTCGGTATATTCCCAGAAGGAGGATTGCTGAGTCATATAGAAGGTCAATTTCTAGATCTTTTAGAAGTCGACACACTGTTTTCCATAGAGTTTGAACTATTTTGCATTTCCACCAACTGTGTAAAAGCATTCCCTTTTCTCTGCATCCTCATTAGCCTCTGTTGTTTTCTGTTTTATTAATCATGGCCATTCTTACTGGGGTTAGGTGGTATCTCAATGTGGTTTTGATTTGCATTTCTGTGATGATTAGTGAGGCTGAGCACTTTTTCATGTTCTGTTGGTTGCCCATATATCTTCTTTTGAAAAGTGTCTATTCATGACTTTTGCCCACTTTTTAAATGGGGCTGTTTTTTTTTTTTTTTCTCCTTTCAGCATGTTTAAGTTCCTTGTAGATCTTGGATATTAGGTGTTTACCAGATGTGCAGTTGGCATATATTTTTTTCCATTCTACAGAGAACTTTTAAAACTCAACAATAAGGTAACAAACCTGGGCACTAGGGCACAACTACTGTAGTCCCAGCTACTCAGGCAGCTAAGGCAGGAGAATCACTTGTGCCCAGGAGTTTGAGTCCTGCTTGGACAACATAGCAAGACCTACATCCCTAAAGAAAAAACAAAAAAA
Organism: Carlito syrichta; assembly: GCF_000164805.1. Lineage (NCBI taxonomy): Eukaryota > Metazoa > Chordata > Mammalia > Primates > Tarsiidae > Carlito > Carlito syrichta. Next base: position 1,381,377 of record NW_007247427.1, read on the forward strand.
TAAGAAACAAAACAATCCAATTTTAAAATGGGGAAAACATCTGACTACATACCTCACCAAAGAAGGTATACAGATGGCAAATAAGCATATGACAACATGTTCAACGTCATATGTCATTAGGGAATTGCAATTAAAACATGTGGTTACAATTCAGGATTAGGTATAAAAAATGGTCATATGATGATCCTACACATCTGTTAGCATGGCCAAAATATAGGACATTGATAACACCAAATATCTAGTAGGAATGCAAAATGGTACAGCCATTTCAGAAGATAGTTTGGCAGTTTCTAATGAAACTAAACATACTCTTACTGACCGATCCAACAATCACATTCCTTGTATTTATCCAAATGAGCTGAAAACTTATGTCCACACAAGAGCCTGCACATGGATGTTTATAGCAGCTTTATTTACAATATCAATAAAAGATGCCAAACTTTGTAAAACATTTTAGGATGGTTTATTCTGACCCAAAGATGAGGACTTAAGCTCAGGAGCACCTATCCCCAGGAGGTCCTGAGAATGTGTGCCCACCGTGGTTGAATAGAGATGTGGTTATATACATTTTAGGATGGCAGAAGTTACAAGAAACCATAAATTAAACATGTGATATTATCTCTGGTTTGGGCCAGGAAGGAAAAACACTCCCAGGCAGGAGCTTGTCGGTCACAGGAGGATTCAAAGTTGACTGGCACTTTATAATTCTTACTTAAGGAATTTTGGGACTCATGAGAGGAAATGTTTTGCTGAGATAAGGGGTGGAAAGACTCTAAGGTTGTTGATATCTAGAAGTCCTATATGTCACAGACTTCAGAGAGGATAGACAAATGACTTACAAGGTTCCCAGAGTCTGGGAATCCATAAGAGAAGGGTTTGCAAGGCCATGGACTTTCTTTATTTGTTATGTGATGTTATGTCAGAGTCAGGTTGAAAAAAAAACTTTAGTGTATAGGGTAATAAAACCCTGTCTAGCGAGTCCTTATTAGGCAGTGACTCCCTAAGCCTCAAGAATTTGGGCAAAAGGGAAAAAATGTCAGGTTTAGTCCTCAATAATTGTCAAAACTTGGAAGAAAACAAGATGTCCTTCAGTTAGTGAATAGATAAATAAAATATAACACATCCAGATAATGAAATATTATTCAATAATAAAAAGAAATGAGTTCTTGTGTTCTAAAAGGACATGGAGAAATCTATGTGGAAGAAGCCAATATGAAGTGGCTACATAGTATAGGATTCCAGGTAATATGTTATTCTGGAAAAGGCAAAACTGTGGAGATAGTAAAAAGATCAGTGACTGCCAGGGGCTGAGGTGAGGAGGGAGGAAGAAATAGGTGGAACACGGGATTTTTAGAGCAGTGAAACAATTCTGTATGATACTGTAATGATGGACACAAGTCATTATACACATGTCAAAACCTATAGAATGTACAACATGAAGAGTGAATTCTAATGTGAACTATGAACTTTAGTGAATCATGTATCAATATTGGCTTACCATGTGTGACAAATGTACCACACCAATGCAAGATGTTAATTAATAAAAGAAAACACTGAATATATGGGAATTCTGTGTTTTCCATGCAATTTTTCTTTGAACCTACTGCTCTAAAAAATAGTCCATTAATTTAAAAAAAGCAAACAATACAACAACAGCAACAACAAACACACTCAAAGGGCAAAAATTAGATTATGGATATGATGTGGGTACATTCGGTCTGACTGTAGAGTTTTCTACATAATAAGATCATATCATCGGTCAATGATGACAATTTCACTTCCTCATTCTGCAAAGGAAAGAAAACAATTGATAGTGTGTAGAAATAATTGAACACCGACTGGGAAAAAATACTTACAAGTCATATATCCAATAAGGGGTTCATACCCCCCCAAATAGAAGGAGTTCAAACAACTTATTAGCAAGAAAAACAAAATTAAAAAGTGGGCAAGGGACCCTGAATAGACATTTTAAAAAATAAGACATACACATGGCCAACAGATATATGAAAAAATGTTCACCATTGCTAATCATCAAGGAAATGCAAATTAAAGCCACAATAATAGATCATGTTACATCTGTTCGAATGGCTATTTCTTTTTAAAAAAAAGAAAGGTAATAAATGTTGGTGAGGAAGTGTAGAAAAGGGAATCTTCATGCCCCGTTGGTGGGAATGTAAGTTAGTATAGCCATTTTGAAAAACTGTAATGAGGTTTCTCAGAAAAACTAAAATTGTAATTATTAGAAGATCCAATAATCCCACTTCCTTGTATTTACCACAAAGATTTGAAATGTTTGTCTAAGAGCCATCTGTCCATACTCCCATGTTCATTACGACAGCATTCTCAATAGCCAAATTTTGGAAGCAACCTAAGTGTTCATTAACAGATAACTGGTTAAAGAAAATGTGATTTATATATACAGTGAAATACTATCCAGCCTTTAAAAAGAAGGAAATTCTGTCATTTGCTACAATATGGATGGAATTGGATAACATTATGGTAAGTGAAAAAAGCCGGGCACAGGAAGACAAATCTGATGTTCTCTCTTATATATGGAATTTAAAACAATTGAACTTATATGAGCAGAGAGAATGGTGGTTACAGAGGCTGAGAAGTGGGAGAAATGAGGAGATAATGGTCAAAGGGTACAAAGCCTCAGTTAGGATGAATATGCTTTCTTTGAGTCTTCTTGCACATATGGTAAGTATAGTTAATAACAGAGTATTGCACATTTCAAAATTGCTAAGTGAGTACACTTCAAATACCCTAACCACAAAAAATGTTAGTATTTGAGGTGATGGATATGTTAATTACTTAGCATATTAACTATTCTATTTTGTATTCATAAATAATAATATCACTTTATACCCTATATATTTACACAATTAAAAATTATTAATTTATAACTTAAAAAATCTTCCACTCTACTGTTTCTACTTCACAAGTCCTGCTTCCAGAGCTCTGAATCACTTCTTTTTGTCTGTTTCCTCAGGTAATTAGGTTCACATTATTTTAAAAAATGCTTAACTTGCTATTTCTTTAGTTATGAGTTTTAGAACTTAACAACCACATTCTCCTGTCATTGCCTTTGTAGACACTTTTTGTTTGTATGACTTTGTACATACTGTTTGTTGCAAAGTCAAGTAACTTTTCTGCACAGCTTTTGTCTTTAGCATTGAGTCTTATTATTTGTATTTATTATTATTGGTTTTACAGATGTGTAGTGATAACTTAAATTTGATTTATATTTCTTTCCTTTCTTCTGTGAAATCTGGCATTATTTGTATCAGTTCTTTAGATGGGTAGAACATGAAACGTTTATTAGTTACAGTGTCAATTTTGGAATTTTATTCTCTGCTTTTGAAAACTTTATTCCTGTTATTTTACAGATATATTTTTCTTAAATATATGATTTTTAGAGTGTGTTACATTTTAACTCATTAGAATTTACTCGTTTTTGATATGACATTTGGATCTAATTCTGTTCTTCTTCATACACATTTCTAATACTCTAACACTTCATTGCCAGTTATTTTTTTTTCCCCTCATTGGTCTTGCTTTGTTTTTAGAATTATGTGCAGTGAAGTGTTCATGCCATCTATTCTCTCAAGGCCTGTATTATTGGCATAGAAATTGGTAGTTCTTCTATAATGTCTATGCTGGATTATCTTTCTATTCAGTTGAACTTTATTTCCTTAGGTATTGTTTTAGTATTGCTGGCTTTTAAAATTTCCTCTGCTATCTCAGTTATTTGGGAGTTGGATTGCCCCATTTTCATTCTCTCTCACTCTTTCCCCCATCATCTGCATGTGTCTTTAGCTGGCAGTTGACTTGGTTGTGCCAACTTAGCCTAAGCACTATTCTACTAATAAGAATATCTTTACTTATTTTCTGCTTTTCTGCTCTTTACCTTGAGGAGTCAAACATTTTAATATAATCTTGAATGGTTTGCTTTTTTAAAAAAATACTCATAGTTTTAAAAACATCCATGTTTTCATTGTTTTTATTATATTTGCTTTTATTTAATTGTTTTTGTTATATTTGTTGGATTTAACTCAGAATAAGCATGATGGGTTATTATTTCAACTTCTGTTCAGAAGTATCAATTCTGTGTTTTATTGAAGGAGGTTTTAACACAACCCTTGCAAAAGGAGGGAGACTCTGAAATCATGTGAATAGAGTGACCTATTAGTTTGATTTTTAAATGATTATATTTGTAATCAAGGAATTTGCCCAGGGGAAATACTAAAATGTAAAGTATTTGCTTCTGAATGACAAAGAACAAGGTCACTTATATCTACCTCTTCCTGAAAATATTTACTGACCTTCCTTGCCAAAAGTGATCCTTGATCTATGGTATTTATTGTCTCTGCCACTTACTGGTCATTTGTATTCTGTTTTCTATGTGTTGATCTTTGTGGTCTGAGTAAATGACAATTCCTTAAATGGAGTCCCTCATTAGTTCCTATTATTCTGTCTTGTGGTGTCTAGACCAATTCTTCAAATAAAATAGGTGCTCAAACAGTGTTAATTGACTGACACTTTGTTGATAACTTTTGATCGTAGTTCCCTAGTGTATTTCCCTAGTGTAAAATATTATCAATGAACTACATTTATCATGTACACACACACACATACACACACACACACACACACACACACACACACACACATGCTTTTTCTTTGTTTTCTTGACATATCTCTTTGCTGACACATTAGATTCTGTTATTCTTTGTTTTTGTCAGATCATAGGTGACAAAATATTGCTAACTGTCACCTAAAAGGAATTCTCAGAAGGTTATGAACAGCATGTGTCAGCTACACAGAGCTCTTGCCTTTTTTTGTTTTGCAAAATTGTATTTTTTAGGGATTTTTTTTTTCTCCTATCAAGAGACACAGGATGTTAAAAAATACATCAATAAATGTACTTCTCAGAAAATGTTTTGGTGTATAGGATTACTGATTGGACGCAGGCAGTTCTACTGACTTCAAGAGTATCCTGATTAGATGTCTTTATTTTCGTTGTGGTTTAAATAGCCAAAATTTGAAACCATCAGTTCCATCTTCTTTTCTACATTGTTAGAAACTGCTAGCCATTAGCTTGGTAACAAGGGTAAAGCTAAATTCACTATTTGTCTTTTGAGGCTGCAGGATAAATTAAGCTTCAGAAACTGAAAGAAAATGTGGCTCCTGTTGCAGTTAGAAAATGCTCAACTCGGCAACAACAGGGAGAATACACAGGTGGTAAAGATGACATACCAAGTGTGTGCTTGAACACATAACTTCACAACAGAGCAAAACTTTACAGGGTCAGACCATAGCCCCATAAGTATTCAGAGTAGTGCCATGTTTCTAGGGAGTCTCTATTCATTATTATTATTATTTTAAAAATGGATCTATTTGCTTTAGAAAAATCAGTGTAATTATTTAGCTAGGTCTTTGATATTCTAAAGAAAGATCTTATCATGATGGTGTAAAGAAATAGATTCTTCCAAGACCACTGTAGGCAATTTTACAACCTCATTGAAATAAAAAACCTGCATTTTAGAGGGAAGTATGTAATTTAATGTATTAAATTCTTATAAATTAGATTGATAATTTTTGAGATCTAATGCTGTGCCTTTAAAACAGCTGTTCATTTGACCAAATAAGACAGCGATCTTATTGTGAAGGGCTTCCTATGTTATAAATGAAGCAGGGTTGTCTATTGTTTAGTAATTTATTCTTTTGATGGTGATCAGAAAAGAGAAAGAGCTGCCTGCTTCATTGCTTGAGAAGCCTCAGGAAACATTGAGTAGCATATTGGTTCTTAGGTCTGGGATATTGCCAACATACGGGATAGACTGTGTTAAGCCTGAAATGTGAGCACTAAAAATGTTTTAATGGGAAGCATTATAATGATCCCACTTTCATAAAACTCTCCTTCCTCGCCATTCTCCAACAGCAAACCAATCCCTTCTGCTTTCTCTTAGCCAAGGTCTTACTGGCACCAGTGAAAAGCTTTCACAAAGAGGCAGAATGACTGGAATTCATTGGAATGGAGGCGTTTTTATACTTACGTAAAAATTGCATCCATTTATTTTGCCACTTCGATGGCTGGTTAGTGAAATAGTAAAGATATAAAAAGTAAGAATAGTAGAAAACTCAGTTTTGGCACTTACAGAAGAGCCAGCATCTGTTGGACCATCTGAGTGGTTTAATCATGGTTAGGGTTTTACATGAAATTTATAAAGGAATGCTTTCTTGTGGGTGCACAGAAACAATGGAAAACTCTAACCACTGAGAAGTACTTTAAAGTTTTATATAATGAGAGTGGTCTTGAATATCTGGAGTTAATAAAGTTAGAGGCTTGTGCACAGATTAGTTAGTTCAACACTCTTCTCCTGAGTGCCTACTTGGAGACAGCATCATGCTAGGGACTAGGTGTATGAAGACCAGTTAAACAGGACTCCAAGTCCAGCACAAGGGACAAGTGTAGTCAGAACACTATCTTCTAATTGAACACATGATTCTTTCTTGGAATCATAATTACACCTCACCTTTTAGACACACATCTTATGTATTTCTAGTATTTTATACATCTTTATATTTGTTTTTATATTTAAAATGCAATATGAAGATGGTGACTTTAAGACTAAGGAACATTCCATTTGGGAATATGTATATCATGTTTATGATATATATTATATATATAGCATGATTATAACTTTTATTTTGCCTCAGTTTTCTTTTTCTTAGTATCATTACTCTTATTTTCTTTGTTTCCATCGATTTTTATAAACTTTAATACACTATTCTAGTAATTGCATCCCAGACTGCTGACTGATCAAGGTGGTAATTGCACAAAAGTGCAAATATTGTCTGAGAGACAGTGCATTGCACCATGGCTTACACCACGCATTTAGGGGCTGGTGTATGAAAAGCCAAATTGATGCAGAAAAATTATTTAGAGCACAAAATAATTAATCATTAAAATTATGGTTGTAGAAAGGCTAATATGCTGCCTGCGGAGGCCTCCACCCCGGCTGCACTTCCCAGCCCTACCCCCAGCCGCTGCCACCCAGGGAGACCCTCGGCTCCCACCCTTGTGGAGCTCTGTGCTCCCTTGCCGGCTGCACCACCCCACCCCCAGCTGCCCTGCACTATGCTGACCAGCAACTCCTGGTCGTCTCGTACTCCTCCTCCCCCAACTTGCTCCTGGCCACAGCGGGACCAGAGAAGAGCTGGAGCTCTGAGACCAGGCAAGGATCTGCATTGCCCCACCCAGCTCTGCCAGCCTCCAGCTTGAGACCTAAGAACAAAGAAAGAAAAAGAGGCCCAAGCTGCACTGTGACACACCGACCTGCAGCGCTCGGCTGTCTTGCACTCTGCCTTCTCCAGCTGGACCCGGCTGCAGTAGAACCAGAGATCAGCCAGAGCCCTGAGACCAGGAGAGACCTGCCTTACCCCGCTCAGCTCCACCCAGCTCTGCCCAGCCTCCAACGTGGGATCTTAGACCTCATGTTTGTGTAGGGGAATAGTACATCATAAGGAGGTTGGTCAGCTTGTGTGTCTGTATGATTGTATGTTCTAGTTTTTTGTTGTTGTGTTTGTTTGTTTTTGTTTTTTTCTCTTTTATCTGTCTTTATGTCTATTTTCATTTGTTAGTTGGTACTTTTGTCTGTTTTCCCTCTTACTCTTCTCTCTCTCTACCTTCCACTCCCCCATCCCCATTCCATTTCTTTCCTTTTCCTTACCTCATTTCACTTTCAGGGAGCAAACCTATATCCTCACTGCATGGACAGATTGCAAGGCAGTGGGAAGCATGTTCCAGAGTAGCCATACACCTGTCAGTGGATACTGGGATCTGCAGATAGAATTTGAATCACAGCTCCCCCCTCAATTAAATCTCAAAACTGCAAAAAGTATAGCCCCCAACCTACAGTCCCACTTTAGAATTGAACAAAGCCAGAGGATTCACACAAGGAAGAACAGGAGATTGAGCAAACAGAATAAAAGTAATCCTGCTACCCCTGAAAAACAGATTTAAAGAAGACAGGGAAAAAAGGAAAAAGTGGGGAGGAAAATCTAGACAAATGAAGAAAAATCAAAAGAAGAATATAGGTCTCACACAGACCCCTAGAAGGTTAGATACTGAGAAAACAGACTATGGAATACAAACAATAAGAACCCCCAGAATGACTGGTCACATATGACAAACCCAGACATCAAGACATTAATAGAGAGAATAAAAAGAATTGAGGAAAGACAAGAGAAAATAGGAAGGAGTCAATAACTGAGATAACAGCAGTAAAGAATACTGTGATTGAAATAAATAACAAACTAAAAAGCATAGGAAGCAGAATTAGCCAAGCAGAAGAAAGAATCTCAGAGCTTGAAGACCAGAATATAGAACTAAACCAAACTGTCAAAAACATAGAAAAGAAGCTTAAAAATACCAAGCAAAATCTTCAAGGGTTGAGTGATTACTTCAAGAGAATGAAATTAAGAGTAATTGGAATTCCTGAGGCAGAAAGAGAGACAGAGACCACCCTGGAGCAAACTTTCCACAAAATTATTCAAGAAAACTTCCTTCACCTCAACAGTGATGTGAAAATTCAAACACAAGAGATTCAGAGAACCCCTGCAAGGCAACAATGAGAAGGCCAACTCCTAGGCGTGTAATAATTCACCTAAACAAAGTAGGTATAAAAGAAAAAATCCTGAAAGCAGTAAGAGAAAAAGGTCAGACTACTTATCATGGAAGACCAATAAGAATAGCAGCAGATTTATTTATAGAAACACTTCAGGCTAGGAGAGCTTGGAGCCCAATATTCAAAGTTCTCAAAGATAAACAATTTCAATTAAGAATAACCTACCCAGCCAAGTTAAGCTTCATCAGTGAGGGAGAAATAAAATCTTTCCAGATATCCAATCCCTAAGAACTTATGCTGCCTCCAGATCACCTCTAAAAGAAACACTTAAGAAAGTATTAAACACAGAAGAAAAGGAACAAAGAACAACAATGTTCTTCACAAGAGTACAGAAAGAAGATTAAAAACACACATGAATCGATCCAAAAAACCAAAAGAAAGGTAATAAACAAACAAGTATAACATCTCTATAAGAACCTCATGACAGGGATAAACCTTCACATTTCAATAATCAGCCTGAATGTGAATAGGCTAAATGCACCACTGAAAAGACAGAGAATGGCAAAATGGATAAACTATCATGAGGCAACAATACATTGTCTTCAAGAGACTCATCTCACCAGATGCTATTCAAAGTAAGAGGATGGGAAGCAAAATTTCAGGTGGATGGAACACAAAAGAAACCTGGAGTTGCAATCTTAATCTCAGACAAAATACCCTTTAAGCTATCAAAAATTTAAAAAGATGAAGAAGGTCACTATGTAATGATAAAAGATTCAATCCATCAAAAAGAAATATCCATCCTAAACATATATGTACCCAACATAGGAGCACCAATGTTCGTAAAGCAGCTTGTAGGTAAACTTAAAAATGAGACTGACTCTAACACTATCATAGCTGGGGACTTTAATACCCCACTCACATCCCTAGACAGATCATCAAGACAAAAAATCAGCAAGAAGACCCAGAACCTCAATGAGACTCTTGAACAAATGGACTTAATTTGTACCTACAGAACACTCCACGAATAACCACAGAATATACATTCTACTCATCACCACATGGAATGTACTCCAAGATCGACCACATCATTGGCCATAAATCAAACATAATGAAATTTTGCCACACACCTTCTCATAGTGGAATAAAAATAAATACCAACATCAACAAAGTTCTCCCAAAACCCACAAAGGCATGGACACTAAACAGTATGATGCTAAGCAACTCCTGGGTCAGTGATGAAATCAAAACAGAGATTAAAAGATACCTGGAAACAAATTAAAAGGAAGAAACATCTTACCAAAACGTCTGGGATGCCATGAAAGCAGTAGTAAGAGGGAATTCATATCTTTACAAACACCCATGAAGAAAATGGAAAGATCACAAGTTAACAGCCTAACAAGTCACCTAAGGAAGCTGGAAATGCAAGACCACCAAAACTGTAACTTCAGCAGAAGAATCCAGATCACCAAAATAAAAGCCCAAATCCAGGACAAAGAAGTCAAAAAGATAATACAAAAAAATCAATGAAACAAAAAGCTGGTTCTTTGAAAGAATAAATAAGAGATATGGTCCCCTAGCCAGACTGAACAAGAAAAAGAGAGAAAAAGTCCAAATAAACTCAATCAGAAACACAAAAGATGAAGTCACAACTGACCCTGAAGAAATACAAAAGATTATCAGAGACTACTATGTACAATTGTATGGAAACAAACTTAAAAACCTAAAGGAAATGGAGGCCTTTCTGAAACCACACAATCTCCCTAGGTTGAAACAAGAAGAAACTGAGACCCTAAATAGACCAATAACAATCAAGGAAATTGGTTATGTCATAAGAAAACTACCTACAAAAAAAGGTCCTGGACCAGATGGCTTTCCAACATAATTCTATGAAACATACAAGGAGGAACTGATACCAATCCTATTGAAAGTATTCCAGGCAATTGAGAAAGATGGAACTCTCCCCAAATCATTTTATGACACTGACATCACATTGATACCCAAGCCACGTAAAAACCCAACAAAGAAAGAGAACTGCTGGCCAATATCTTTAATGAACACAGACGCTAAAATTCTCAACAAGATCCTAGCAAACCAGATTCAACAACACATCTCAAAAATCATTCATCATGACCAAGTAGGCTTCATCACCAGGATGAAAGGCTGGTTCAACATTCATAAGACCATAAACATAATTAAATACATCAAATGTAAAAACAAAAACCACATGATTATATCATTAGATGCAGAAAAAGCTTTTGATAAAATCCAGCACCCATTCTTGATAAAAACCCTCGAACATCTAGGCATAGGTGTAACATACCTCAAAATAGTAAAAGCCATCTATGAGTAACCCATAGCCAGTATATTCCTAAACAGACAAAAATTGGAATCATTTCCTCTGAAAACTGGAACAAGACAAGGATGTCCACACTCACCCCTCCTATTCAACATAGATTTGGAAGTCCTAGTGAGACCAATCAGAGAAGAGAAGGTGATCAGGGGTATCCAAATAGGAAAAGAGGAAGTCAAGTTATCTCTTTTTGCAGAAGGCATGATTATATACCTTAAAAACCCAAGAGAATCTGCCAAAAACCTCCTTGCAGTGATAAAGGACTTTGGCAAAATCTCAGGGTATAAAATAAATGTACAAAAGACAATCACATTTCTATACACCAACAAACAGAAACCCATATAAAAAGTACAATTCCATTTACAATAGCCACAAAAAAAAGAGAAAGAAATACCTTGACATCTTCCTAACCAGAGACGTAAAAGACCTTTACAATGAAAACTACAAAACACTGCTCAATTTTTCAACCAACTCATCTTTGACAAAGCCTCCACCACCCACTACTGGGGAGAGGAGAACCTGTTCAGTAAATGATGCTGGGAAAACTGGCTGACCATGTGCAGAAGATTGAAACAGGACCCCTAACTATCCCCATACACAAAAATTAACTCTAAATGGATCACAGACCTAAATGTAAAACCTGAAACTGTAAGAACCTTAGAAAATGCAGGAGAGACTCTTATGGAAGTTGGAACTGGCAACCAATTCCTGATGTGCCAAAACCTGAAGTGCCCAGGCCATAAAAGATAAGATAGATAAGTGGGACCTCATTGAATTGACAAACTTCTGCAAAACAAAGAAACCATCAAGAGAGCAGGAAGACAGGAAGACTGAGAAAAAATATTTGCCAACTCCACGTCTGACAAAGACCTAACATCAAAGATCTACAAAGAACTCAAATATGCTGAAAAGAAAAAACAAATAGCTCAGTTACAAAGTGGGCAAAAGATATGAATAGACACTTCTTAAAAGAAGATATACGAGCAGCCAACAGACACATGAAAAAATGTTCAACCTCACTAGTCATCAAAGAAATGCAAATTAAAACTACACTGAGATACCACCTAACTCCAGTTAGGATGGCCATCATCAATAACTCAAAAAATAACAGATTCTGGAGAGGATGTGGTGAAAAGGGAATACTTCTACACTGTTGGTGAGAGAGTAAACTAGTACAGCCTCTGTGGAAAACAGTGTGGTGATTCCTTAAATTTCTAAAAATTGACCTTCCATATGACCCCAGAGTTCCCCTATTAGGAATATACCCGGGAGAACTCGGGTCACTCTATGAAAAAGATACCTGTACACATATGTTTATTGCAACATTGTTCACAATAGCAAGAATATGGAACCAACCATGCTGCCCATCAAAAGAGGACTGGATAAAAAAAATGCCGTACATATACACAATGGAATATTACACATCCATAAAGAAGAACAAAATCATGACCTTTGCAGCAACCTGGATGGAATTAGAGTTTATAATACTGAGTGATCTCTCACAGAAACAAAGAATTGAGTATCATATGTTCTCACTCATAAGTGGACCTTGAACAACTACTGTATTACTATAAGAAAAGGATGGAATGTGGTGGGAAACTGGGGTGGGTCACACGTGGGGAAGTGGGATTGACAGTAGTCGATATCTGCCTGGGGAAGGGGGATGGCACACCTCATCAATCAGGTTAATTGCATGGTGAATATTTGTATACCTAGCCCTGAATTGTACACTACAATTTTAAAATTAAAAGAGGAAAAAAGAAAAGAAAACTCTTAAAGCTTTCAAGAGGCTTTATCTAGCAGCTTAGGAAAGACTTCTCACTCTAAAAGAAGTTTAAAAAGTACAATGGCATATAATAATAAACTGAAGCTTTACAACAACAACAACAACAACAAGGCTAATAATTTGTAGACAAAGGCCACCTATAAACCAGATCATTTTGGTTTGGAACATCATGGTAGGCTGGACATTAGAAATATGCATTGTGTTATTCATGGGAATGGGGAGAGTTATTAGAAAACTAAGGAAATTCTAATTTCAAGGAATTTAAGATTTGAACAACTTAATAATTTGATGAGTGAAATAAAAGTAAGTAGATGTTCATAAATCAAAATCAACTTTTTGATGTTCCAGCTTGGCGTGAATTTGAAATTTTGCCCTCTAGGTAAACATTTGGAAATCTATCTTTTTTGTTGCCTATCATTCAGTTTGGTGGTTCTGAACTTTTTGAGTATTAGGACTCTCTAGCTGCTCATAATGGTATTATTATTTCTTCAGTTGATGGATACTACTTAGAATAGATACCAGTTTTGAGGAATTAGTGTGCTAGTCTCTGGCCCACCAACACAGGTTGTGGGTCTTAGGGTAGAGATCTGGTTGGGAATGGAAAAAGCAGAGGCCTGAGGATCAGTATATTATTCTATCCTACTTTTCTACCCCGTTAATTCTAATTGGATTTCCTCCCAATAATTTGTGGAGGGAAAAAAGTATGTTTCAGGGAGAGACATTTTAAGGTCTATAAACTACCTATGTATATTATCTGGAAAGGGAATAAAAAGAGAGCTCATTATTGTATATAAGATAAAACATCTCAAAGCTGATATCAACTGCTTGCTCAATTTGGGGAATCATTAATTATTAAATCTTCAGTATGATCTGACATAAATGTAACAAGACAATGACAAACTTCCATTTTAGCAGGTAGTAAGTGTGGTTTATAGAAATTTATTCCACTAGCTCTCTGTTCATCACTCTTTGAGTGTGTTGGCAGGACTACTTCTAAGATACTAACGCTAATCCTTTTCTTTTGTAAGCATTTATTGAGCACCTACTGACTCCAGGAATTCAGGCTAGGTGGTCAGGATAAAGGGAAGAAAAAAGCAGTGTCAAATGTGTAAATTACCCAAACCTGAAAAATTCTGAAACTATACAAGAAGAAAATAGAATAGTCTGTTTCCTCACCTCTTAAATTTGAAAAAGAATTCTTAAACAACCATAAAGGAAAAAAATAGACTATATAAAAATCAAGAATCTTGCAAGGAAGTGATGATGATAATGATAATAATAACTGCTAGGTACTAGTTTACCTGTATCAATTCATTTATTTCTAACAAAGTGAGGGCTATTATTTTTCCAGTTATACAGATAAGAAACATGAATGATACTTATAGGTGTTAAGTAAGTTTCTAAGGGTCACATAGCTAGTGCATGGCAAACACCACAAGCAAGTTTAAAAGATAAGCAATAGACTGACAAAAAATTTTTGTAAGTTGTGTAACAAAGATTAATATTCTAGACTATATAAAGAACTTCTATAATTCAATTTACCAAAAAGAGGACTGGGCTGGGCATGGTGGCTCATACCTGTAATCCCAGCACTTTGAGAGGCCAAGGTAGGAGGATGGATTGAAGCCAGGAGTTCAAACCAGCTTGGGCAATGTAGCAAGAACCCATCTCTGTAACTAACTAAACAAATAAATAAATAAATGAGACTGTTCAATTTTAAAATTGGCAGGGTAATTTAAAGGCAAGAAAATTGAAATGTGTACTAAGCATATGAAAATATGCTCAATCCACTAGGTGGTGGGAAAATGCAAATAAAACCAGCAACGAAATGCCAATGTAACCTATCATGTAAGAATAAATTAATATATCAAAACCTTTGTCAAGATGTTTTAGAGGCAGTACTTTCATATACTTTTGGGTGGGAGTAGATGGTGGCACAGCACATTTGGTGGCATTCAGAAAAAATGAAACTCATACCCTAATAGTTGTCAATTCTACTTCAGGAAATATCATCCAGTGATGTGCTGATAAACATGTAACAACAGAGTTTCCAGTGTGGGGTGTGAGGAGATGGCTTGATTTGAAGGTTTGCCATTTTCCATGGTAGAAGTGTTTCTATCATGGTCATATTTAAGCTACTAACATAACCGAAGGCAGAATAGGAAAGAGATATATACCACCAGCTCTCACATGTCAGTGGACTGAGTCCAGCACTCTACTGTGAGACACTATGGCATGAAAACACGAGAGATATGAACAAGCACATTCACTCCAAATCATCTGTGATTGTAAAAATTTGCAAGTAAACTAAATATTCATCAATAGAGGAATGAATATATAAGTTGTGATCAACTGCAATAAGTTTATGCCACAGTTAAAAGAGATAAACTGTTGCTGTATATACTACTGTAGAACTGTTTCTACATATATTGGCTAGTTCTCAAAACATAATGTGGAATCAAACAAGCAAATTACCCAACAATATTGTTATATTCTATAATATAAACACAATGCTCCATATTAACAGATAAATTATACATATGAAATAGCTATCTATCAAAATGGAAAAATGGTACAAAAAAGGCTATAGACCAAAGTTATACCTACTTTTGGAGTGTGGGAGGACATACGGGTGTGGGGAGATATGATGGTGGTTAAAGTCAGTTTTAGTAATACCTGAATACAGGTATTATTACGTCTTTTCTCACAGTATCTACTCTTTGAATTCTGTGTGGAATAACTCTAAAAAGGTTTCTGCTTCTTTCCTCTAAGAAGTCATCAAACGAAATTACAAAAAATTATTTTAAAAATTGGCACACCATAATTGTACATATTTATGGGGTACAATTTGGTGCTTCAATACATGTGTATGTTGTAAAATGATCAAATCAGGGTAATTGACATATCCATCACCTCATGAATTTATCATTTCTCTGTGGTGAGAACATTCAAAAACTTCTCTTCTAGCTATTTTAAAATACACAATAGCTTACAATTAGCTGTAGTTACTCTACCGTGCAATAGAATGCCATAATTTATTCCTCCTATCTAGTTGTAACTTTGTACTTGTTGACCAGCTTCTTCTCTTCTTACCCTCCTCCGTCCTCTCCCAAATTTCTGGTAATCACTCTTCCACTCTTTACTTCTATAAGATCAACTACAGCTTAGATTTCCCATAGGAAAGAGATCATGCGGTATTTGTTTTTCTGTGTCTGGTTTATTTCACTCTATGTAATGTCCTGCAGGTTCATCCACACTGTTACACATGGCAAGATTTGATCCTTTTCATGGCTGAGAAGTCTTTATCCTTTCATCCTTTGCAGACACAGGTTATTCCATATCTTGGCTATTTTGAATAATGCTACAATCTACATGGGAGTGCAGATATTTCTTCAACATGCTAACCACATTTCTGTTGGATATATACCCAGTAGTGGGATTTCCAGATCATATGTTAATTCTTTTTTAAATTTTTTTGGATGAACCTTCGTATTTTTTTCCATAATGGTTACACTAAGTTACATTCTCACCAACAATATATAAATGTTTCCTTTTTCCACATCCTCACCAGTACTTGTTCTCTTTTGCCTTTTTGTTAATAACTGGAGTGATGTGATATTTCTCTGTGGTTTTGGTTTGTATTTCCCTGATAATAAGTGATGTTGAGCATTTTTTATATACCTGTCGGCCACGTATCTATCTTTTTTTTTTTTTTTTAGTTCCAGTCTCACTCTGTCACCCAGGCTGGAGGGCAGTGGCATGCTCCTGGCCACTGCAGCATTGACCAGCTGGGCTCAGGCTATCCTTCTGCATCAACCTTCCAAGTAGCTGGAACTACAGGCATGTGCCACTACGCCCAGCTAATTTTTTGATTTATTGTAGAAATGAGGTCTCACCAAGTAGCCCAGGCTGTTCTCGAACCTGCAAGCTCAGGCAGTCCTCTGACCTCAGCTTCCCAAAGTGCTGGGATTATAGGCATAAGCCACCGCACCCAGCCATGTAGATCTTCTTTTGAGAAATGTCTATTAAAATCTTTTGCTTATTTCTAAAATCAGATTAGATGGTTTTTTTTCTTTGAGTTTAGTTCCTTATACATTCTGGATATCAACCCCTTGCCAGATATATATTTTACAAATATCCCATTCTGTGGATCATCTTTTCACTGTTAATTTTTTTGTTGCTGCTGCACCAAAAAATTTAATTTGGTGTGGCCCCATTTGTCTGTTTTTGTTTGGCTGCCTGTACTTTTGAAGTCTTATTTTAAAAATCCTTGCTGAGCACAATGTCATGAAGACTTTCCCCTACATCTTTTTCTAGTAGTTTTATAATTTCATGTTTTGCATTTAAGCCTTTAATTCATTTTGGGTTTAGCATGGGAGTAGTCGTGTCTCATTGATCTGCATGTGGAGATCTAATTTTCCCAGCACCATTTATCAAAAAGGCTGTCTTTTTCCTAATGTGTATTTTTAGCACCTTTGTTGAAAGTCAGTTGGTGGTGTGTGTGTGTAAACATGTGTCCAGTCTCTCTATTCTGTACCATTAGTCTGTGTTTGTTTTTATGCCAACACCATACTGTTTTGGTTACTATAGCTTTGTAGCATATTTTGAAGTCTGGTAGTATGAAACCTCCAGCTTTGTTCTTTTGACTTAAGACTTTGGCTATTCGGGCCATTTATGGTCTGTATACATTTTAGGGTTTGTTTTTTTTTCTATTTGGTGGAGAATGTCGTTGATATTTTGATAAGGATTGAATGAAATCTGTGGATTACTTTGGATAGTATGACCATTTTTAACATCATTAATTATTTTAATCCATGAACATGGATGATCTTTCCATTTAATTGTATCCTCTTCAATTTCTTTCATCAGTGTTTTATAATTTTCAGTGCAGGCGTCATTTACTTCTCAGATTAAGTCTACTCCTATGTGTCTTTTTTGTAGCAAGTGGCATTTAAAAAAATTTCTTTTCTGGATAGTTTACTATTAACATAGAAACACCACTGATTTTTGTATGTTAATTTTATGTCCTGAAACTTTTCTAAATTTGTTTATTAATTGTCATAGTTTTTCTGGAGTTTTTAGGGTTTTCTATCTACACAATCATGTCATCCTCAAACAGATTATTTGACTTCCTTCTTTTCAATTTGCATGTCTTTTATTTCTTTCTCTTGCCTAATTTTTCTGGTACTATGTTGAATAAAAGTGATGAAAGTGGGCATCCTTGCCTTGTTCCTGATCTTCAAGAAAAAAATTTCAGCTTTCTTCATTCAGTCTGATGTTAGCTCTGGGTTTTTCATATATGGCTTTTATTGTGTTGAGGTACACACCTTCTGTACCTAGTTTGTTGAAAGTTTTTATTATGAAGAGATGTTGAAATTTTTCAAGCACTTTTTCTGGATCTACTGAAATGATTGTATAGTGTTTGTCTTTCTGTTAACAGTGTTTATAACATTTATTGTTTTGAGTATATTGAACCATCCTTACATGCCTGAAATGAATCCACTTGATCATAATGAATTATATTTTTATTGTACTGTTAAATTTCATTTGCTATTATTTTGGATGAGGATTTTTAAATATATGCTCTTCAGAGATATTGGCCTGCATTTTTCCTTTTTTTAAATTATAAGGATGTGGGGTACTGCATTTTTCTTTTTCTGTTATGTCCTTGTCTGGTTTTAGTATCAGTGTAATGCTGGCCTCATAAAATGAGTTTGGAAGTATTTTTTCCTCTTCAATTTTCTGGAATAGTTTGAAGAGAGTTTATATTAGCTCTTATCTAAATGTTGGGTAGAATTTAGTAGTAAAATCCTCAGACCTGGGGATTTTTCTTGATGAAAGATTTTATTACTGATATGATTTCCTCAACCCTTATTGATTTGTTTAGATATTCTATTTTTTATAATTTTATCTTGATAGATTGTATGTGTCCAAAAATTTATACATTTCTTCTAGGTTATCAGATTTGCTGGTATATAGCTGTTCCTAATCACCTTTTATAATCCTTTGTATTTCTCTGCTATAAATTATGTCTACTTTTTTATCTATAATTTAACTTGAGTCTTATTTTTTCTTTCTTAGTTCAACTACCTAAAGGTTTGTCAATTTTGTTTAACTTTTTTTTTTTTTTTTTGAGCTGGAGTCTCACTCTTGTTGCCCAGGCTAGAGTGCAGCAGCATGCTCATGGCCACCACAGCATCGACCTGCTGGGCTTAGGCAATCCTTCCACCTCAGCCTTCCATGTAGCTGGAACTGCAGACCTAGATGATCTTTTCATTGTTGAAAGTGGGATGTTGAAATCCCTTAATGTCATTGTATTGCAATCTGTCACTTCTTATAGATCTAATAATATTTGAATGCTCTGGTATTGGTACATACATGTTTATAATTATATCTTCCTGTTGAATTGATCTCTTTATCATTATATAATAGCCTTCTTTGTCTTTTTTGTACAGTTTTGGAGCTAAAGTCTATTTTTTTTCTCATATAAGCATGGCTACTTCTGCTCACTTTTGGCTTTGGTTTCCATAAAATGTCATTTTCCATCTCTTCACTTCCAAATGTTGTCTTTGATAGTGACATGAGTCTCTTATAAGCAGCATATAGTTGGGTCTTTTTTCAAATATATATAACTTCTAATTGGAGAATGTAATCTATTATATCCAAAGTTATTTTGATGGGTAAAGACTTACTTGTGCCATTTTGGTAATTGTTTACTGAATGTTTTGTAGATTCCTGTTTCTTCCTCTCTTCCCTCTCCCTCTCCCTTTTCCTTTCCCTCTCTTTCTCTAGCTCTCTCCCCCACTGTAGTTTAATGGTTTTTCTGTGGTGCTAAGCTTTGTTTCCTTACATTTCCTTGTTTGTGTATCTGCTTAGTCTTTTACATTGTAGATACCATGGGACTAACTTAAAGACTCTTGTATTTATAATAGACTATTTTAAGCTGATAAGAACTTAACTTTGCTTACATAAAAACACTCTAGGCTTTTCATTACCCCTCAAAATTTATATTTTTGTTGCCTTAATAGACATCTTTATCTATTGTTCCTTATCCTCCAGTTGTAGCTGTTGTTGTTTTTCACTTTTAACCTTCATACTAGAGAATTGAAAGATTTACATAATACTATTATAGCACTGGGGTATTCTGAATTTAATTTTAAATTTGCCTCTACTGGTGAGTTTTATATTTTTATGATAGTACTTATCATCCTTTTGCTTCCTTTTGTTTCACTTCCTTAAGTATGTCTTACAAGGCTGGTCTAGTGGTAAATTTTCTCAACTTTTGCTTGTATGAAAAACTCTATTTCTCCTTTGTTCCTGAAGTATAATTTTGCAGGATATAGTATTCTTGACTGACTGACAGTTTTCTTTCTTCTCTCTTTCTCTTTCCTTCCTTCCTTTCTTCCTTCCCTCCCTCCCTCCCTCCCTCTCTCTGTCTCTCTCTCTTTCTCACTTTCTTTCTGCATTTTGACTATATTATTCCATTCTCTCCTGGTCTGCAAGATTTCTGTGAGAAATCTCCAAATAGTCTAATGGAGATATCTTTATATATGACAATTTTCTCTTGTAGTTTTTAGAATTCTCTCTGTCTTTTGACAATTTGATTGTAATGTGCTACAAAGAGGATCTTTATGAGTTGAGTCTAACTGAAAACTTTTGAGTTTTTTGGACCTGGATGTCCATATCTCTCTCAAGATTTGGGAAGTTTTAATTGTGATTTTGTTAATTTTTGTGTGTGTGTGTGTGTGACTTTTTCCATCTCTTCTCCTTCTGACATTCCTTTAATGCAGATTTTTCTTCATTTAATAATGTCTCATATGTCCCATAATTTTTCTTCATTATTTTATATTCTTGCTCATTTTATTCCCCTTGATAGGTTATTTCAAAAGACTTGTCTTCAAGTTCAGAACTTTTTTCCTTTGCTTAATATAATTTGTTGTGAAAGCTCTCAATTGTATTTTGCATTTTATTCATTGAATTCTCCAGCTCCAAGATTTCTGTTAATTTTTTGAATACTATTTATTTCTTAGTTGAATTTCTCACTCAGATCCTGAATTGTTTTCCTGATTTCATTGAATTGTACATCTGTATTGTGTTGTATCTCACTAAGTTTCCTTAAGATTATTTTTTTATATATTTTTAGATATCTTGCAAATTTTCTTTCATTTGGAATTATTGTAGAATTATTGTATTTCTTTGGAGGTGTCATGTTTCCTTTTGTTTTCCCATTTCTCATGTTTCTGTTTGATATCGGCACATCTAGTGGAAAAGTTACCTCTTCCAATTTTATGGAGTTGCTTTCACAGTGAAAGATCTTTTCCTATAGATGGGTCCTAGGATGTTGGTTTGGTATGGTACATTGGCTCTAGATATTAGATGGGCTCTGTAGTGTGGTCTCTGTTTTGTTTTAACTATAAGCCTCATCAGTGATGTCTGCATTTGCATCAGTGGCCTAGGCTGAAGGAGTTTGTAGCAGTAGTAATACACTTTTACTGGGAGCAGGGGCACTGGGCTGGCTATATGACCAGGCACATGTGGGCACAGCAGCCTGGCTAACTGTATGACCAGCTCTTTGTGGGGGGCCCATGTGGACATGTTGGGCCAGATAGCTGTGTGACTGGCTCTCCAGAAGGCAGGGTTACCACCGTACTGGCTGTCAGGTTTGGCGTGGGTATGTGTGGACATCACTGACTGGCTAGCTATGTATCTGCTTCCCTGCTGTGCAGGTTTACCTGTTCCCTGAGGAGTGGAGTACTGCATAATTTGGACACTGATGTCTTGGCCATTCTTCTGGGTCTAAGCTGGGGCCATGGTTTTGCAGTCACCCATATGAGTGTGGTAGAATGATGGTTGGGCTTCAGGAATCTCCAATAGGCGTAGCTGTTGGTCCCCAGGACAGGAGACAATTTGGCAGTGGGTCTGGTTTCAGGATAGTGCTGTGCTATAGCAGCTTAGGACACAAGGGTGGGGAGGGATGCACAATGTAGGGTCATACTTGGAGCAATGCAGTCTTGTTATCTCTAGACAACTCTCCAAATTGGATTTGAGGCCTTTGAAAACTGTATCTCCTTTAACAAGGGCTGCAGGTGTCTATGATGGCCAAGGAAACCACTGTGTGTGTCCTGCTTACCTTTTCCCTTGAGGAGAAATTTTTCCTGGCCCCAGGTTGATCTGGTGAGGAAGACATTGTGGCAGAGACAGGATGTCTCTCTCCCTTCTTTGTGGTATTCTGCTGGGTTTCTGTGCTCTGCAGGGACTTTGCCACTACCCTGGTGCTCTCCAGCGTATTTCTTCTGTTACCCTAGTCAAAATATAGTTATTTGTTGCTTTGGTCCCTTTATTTGGAAGGAATGAGTGCCAGACAACTCTAGTCAGCCATTTTGCTGACATCACTCCAATGCATCTTTAATACAGCTTTTCCGAAATCAAATAAACATTATCACATTAAATACACATATCAATTGTAAAACATATCTCAATTTAAAAAATAATCAAAACGTTTATTCAGGTATCTCAAAATGAAGAAATATGGTAATCCAGTTGCCTGGGATGATTTCGTAGCTACAAGACATAAACTTCCTTTACTTATGATAATAGACATATGATTTAAAAAATAATAAAATAGTTCTTAAAGTATCTGGAGGCATATTAACCACTCAATGTTTTAAATAAGTATCAATAATCATTAAGCATATTTTGTGTACACAGGTCCTGGGGACAACATGAAGATATCTAATAGAGACCTCAAGAGACTGGCAATATCAACCACCGAAGCAATGCAGAAGGAAGCAAAATTGCCTCGGGAAAATTGACAAGTTTTGTAATAGGATATGTGCCTTTCCCAATAATATTGTATGTAAAGTAAAGGAGAAGATGAGAAACAGCACCAAGGAGAAATGATGGCCTGTGATAGCTGATGAGAGATGACAGCAGCTGGAATAACAGAGTGCTAGAAAAGCACCACAGTCAGGGCCACTTAGAGAAAGAGCAACCCATCCTTTGTATCTCAACAGTCCTTGAAGCTCTCAAAAGTTTAAAATCTTTTCATGCATTTATTTTCTTATTAACGTGTGTAGCACAGCACAATAACCAATATCTTTAATGTTGCCCTAGAGTCATCAAGAAAATGCAAAATATTTTTTCAGTATATTCAGAGATGCAAGATTTAGAAATATTTCTCTAAAGCCTTGGCTTCATTTGGGATACTCTGAAAATGCAGTAAAATATGGCATCACTTTATTAAAAAAGAGCTCATATTTATGCATGCTCTATTATCTTGAGTCCTTCTGTGAAGTGGGCATTTTATAAATTAATGATGAATCATTTTTCTACAAGATTTCACTTTTTTTCAGAGCTTTAATCTTAGTCTTGTAATATTCTTTTCAGTTAGGAGAGGCTGGAGTTGTTTTCAGCTCCCAAATGATGAAACACTGAGAGCTGCAAACATTTTGAAATGATTTGCTTATGTCTACCCAGCAAGTTATTTCCAGAGCCAGGAATAAAGTCCAGATTTCCTGAAGACTGACTACTTCTTATTCTTTTGATGACCTTATGTCAAAACACTCCAAAGCCATGCAGGCTTCTTTCAGAGTAGGAAGTAATTTGACTCAGTCTGAGAAGTTTTGTTAACAGGGCTCTTTTATGCCAATATTTGGGGAACCACAGCAGCACACAGCATGAGAATGCTGACTCTTGTGTCTGAAAAAGCTGGGTAGTCATCATTACATGATCAAATACAGCATTCTTATTTTTTTTTAAATTTCATTCATGCTCACCTTAGTGAGATGGTTTATTGTGCCTTGGGGGTGGTCTTATGTAATATCTTAAAGGAGTTCCTTGAATCTCTTGCATCTTGATGACCACTTATCTATTGAGATAGGATAAATGTCCTTGGATGACATCTTGGAAGGCTTGTTCCAGGATGTTCTCAGTTTCCCCTTCTCTCTCAGAAATGACAATTGACCACGAATTTGGTTTCTGTACATAATCCCAACCCTCTTGTATGCCTATGTCTTTTTTTCTTGTATTTGTCAAAACGGGTTAGTTCTATAGCTCAATCCTCAAGCTCTGAGATTCTTTTCTCTGTCTGATTGATTCTGCTGTTAGGTTTGTTATGTGTTTCGAAACCCCAGGAAAGAATTCTTCATTTCCAGGAGTTCGGGTTGGTTCTTTCTTATAATGGCCATTGAGTGTAATTGTCTACTATAGTCTGAATTCTATGTCTATCATCAGGGATAGGCCATTCTGGATAGATTTCATTGGTTGGATCTAGGAAACCCTTTTGTGAGTATCAAATCCTTAAACCTTTGGAGATTGCCAGTGGTTTTTGCTGGTTCTTTCTCATCAGTGAGGGCAGACTCATCTCTTTTTATTTTTATTTTTCTTAGATAAGGTTGCTACTTTCGGTGAGGTGGCAGTTTGTATTTCCTCCCTCCTTCTCTCCCTCCCTCTCTCTCTCTCTCTCTCTTTCTCTCTCTCTCTCTCTCTCTCTCTCTCTCTCTCTCTCTCTCTCTCTCTCTCTCTCTCTCTCTCTTTCTCATGTGTGACCTCTTTTCTCTGGTCTCCCTGTGGGGTAGAGGGGAGTAGTAGCAGGAAGGGTGGTGAACTAGAGAGAAACAGTCTAGGGCTGCTTCACCAGTGCAGTCTGGTAGAAATGGGGCAAGATCTTTCCTGTACTTCAGAGGCTTTCCTCTCCTGGTGGCACAAGTGACAGGGCATTCGCTGAATCTCTGGTAGACTCCTCCCCAGATGTGTGCCAACAGGATGGTCATGCAGCCAGGAGAGACCCTATGGCCCTACTCTGGCTCAGATGCTCTTAGGGGTGTGGAGTAGCCTCCTCCCATCTGGGTGGGATTGCCCCTTTGTCCAGGGGCAGAAGAGAAGCAGTCCCCAGGTGGGTGGGACCACTACCACAGCCAGACTGTGCAGAGGTGTCCTGCCTCCGAAATCCTACTCTGCTCCATGGGAAAGGCTATGGCAACAGTGGCAGCCCCCTGAGGGCAAGCTGTGTCTGCAGCCCTGACCCGGGACTGAAACCACTGGAGAAATATCCTCGAAGTGGTCGTGTGCCCCTGCTGGATGATGGGGAGGGTGAAATACAGTACAGATCACCTCTGCAGGGTGTTTCCTGTTGAGTCTCTCTGTGGAGGGGTCAGTATCTAGAGCTGGGACTCCTGCAAACTGGGGTTCCCCGGGTGCCATGTGGCTCCTGCCAGTGCCTCCCGTCTCAATTTAGGGCAGTTCTCTGTGCCCAGACAGTGTGGGAGGGGTAGGGGGAAGGGCCTTGGCTGTCTATCCCTTTGCTGAGACTGAAAAGGCTTATGTGAGGTATATAAAGAAGAAACGTTGTCAATTTCATTCATCCCTTCTAGCTCCAAAGGTGTTCTCCCGATCTTGTGTCAGGACCACTTGTAGGGATGCCAGGGCTTGGAATTGTCCATCCTCTATGTCCCCAGTTGACCATCTGATAGACTTCATCTTGGGTTTTAGGCTGGCCCTCCAAGCTCTAGGTCCACTCCTCCATATAGATTTCTTTTGCTGAGAGCTGCAATCATGCGATGTCTTCAGTCATCTTGGTCCTCCCCCTCAACAATCCAATAATTCAACTCAGTAATAAGAAACTTCCTCGCCAAAAAAAGCCCTGGGCCAGATGGTTTCTCAGATACATTTTTACAAGATGTACAAGAAAGAGCAGACACCAGTCCTATTGAAATATTCTAGCAAAGTGTCCAACAGCATGTTTCAATGATCATCTATCATGACCAGACGGGTTTCATTCCTGAGATGCAAGGCTGTTTCAACATATGCAAATCAGTAAACATAATCTATCGCTTATAAACATGTTTAAAACCAATAACCACATTATTATCTCACTAGATGCAGAGAAAATGTTTGATAAAATCCAACATCTCTTCTTGGTAAAAACCCTCAAACACCCTGACATTGAAGGAACATTTCTCAAAATAATAAGGGCCATCTATGACAAACCTGCAACCAACATCATACGTAATGGGCAGAAGCTAGAAACATTTCCTCTAAGAACTGGAACAAAACAAGGATGTCCATTGTCATCTCTCCTATTTAACATAGTACTGGAAGTCCTAGCCAGACCAATCAGGCAAGAGAAAGAAATTAGGGGTATCCAAATAGGAAAAGAGGAAGTTAAATTATTTCTCTTTTCAGATGATTTGATTCTATACCTGGGAAACCCTAGAGTGTCTGTCAAAAATCTCACACTGATAAACAAGTTCAGTAGTCTCAGGATACAAAATCCAGTGTGCAAACCACAGTTATATTTCTATATATTAACAACAAGCAGGCTGAGAACCAAATAAAAAGCACAATCTGATTCACAATAGCTACAGAATAATTCTTGGTATCCATCTAATCAAAGAGGCAAAAGACCTTTACAATG
Organism: Carlito syrichta; assembly: GCF_000164805.1. Classification (NCBI taxonomy): domain Eukaryota; kingdom Metazoa; phylum Chordata; class Mammalia; order Primates; family Tarsiidae; genus Carlito; species Carlito syrichta. The sequence goes on from NW_007247427.1 coordinate 1,407,563, forward strand.
AAAACTACAAAACACTGCTCAAAGAATTTAAGGATGACACAACCAAATGAAAGAACATCCCATGTTCATGGATTGGAATAATCAATATTGTCAAGATGTCCATTCTACCCAAGGCATTCTATAGATTCAACACAATCCCTATCAAATTACCACAATCGTTTTTCATACTCCTGGAAAAGACAATATGGAAATTCATACGGAAGCCAAAAAGAGCCCAAATAGCTAAAGCAATCCTCAGCAAAAAAACTAAAGCTGGAAACATCACACTTACAGACTTCTAACTTTATGACAAGGCTACAGTAACCAAGACAGCATGATACTGGTACAAAATTAGACACATAGAGCAGTGAAACAGGACACAGAATCTGGAAATAAAACCACAGACCTTCAACGAACTCATGTTTGACAAAGCTGACAAAAACAAACACTGGGGAAAGGAAACTATATTTAACAAATGGTGCTAAGAAAACTGGCTAACTACATGCATAAGAATTAGACTGGGCCCATACCTATCATAATATACAGAAATTAACTCAAAATGAATCAAGGACTTAAATGTGAAACCTAAAACTATAAGAATCTTAGAAGAGAACTTAGGGAATACTCCTGGACATCAGAATAAACAATAAATTAATGGTCAAGTCCTGAAAAGTAAGTACAGCAAAATCTAAAATTGACAGGTGAGACGTTACCAAACTGAAAAGTTTTTTGCACAGCAAAATAAACCACCCCAAGAGAGTAAAGCGACAACCCACAGAATGGGAAAAAATGTCTGCAAGCTATGCATCCAACAAGGATCTGACATCCAGGATCTACAAGGAACTCAAAAAAATTGTCAGGAAAAAAAATAATTCCATTAAAAAGTAGACAAAGAGACACTTGAAGAGACACTTCTCAAAGGAAGACATCCAAGCAGCTAACTAGCATATGAAAAAAATGCTCAGCTTCATTAATCAACAGAGAAATGCAGATCAAAACTACAATGAGATAACACCTCACACCATCAAGATGGCTATCATTAAAAAGTCAAAAAACAACAAGTGTTAGCAAGGCTGTGGAGAAAAGGGAATGCTTCTACACTGTTGGTGGGAATGTAAGCTAGTTCAACTGTTGTGGAAAGCAGTGTGGCCTTTGTCAAAGCACTAAAAATTGAACTACCATATGAACTAGCAATCCCACTTCTGGGAATTTTCCTGGAGAACATAAATCGCTCTGTCAAAAAGACACCTACCCAGGTATGTTTATTGCAGCATTATTCACAATAGCAAAAACATGAAGCCAACCCAGATTCCCACTGAAAATTGACTAGACAAAGAAAATATGGCACATATGCATAATGGAATACGATGCAGCCATAAAAAAGAACAAAATCATGTCCTTTGCAGCCATATGGATGCAACTAAAGACCTTCATTCTAAGTGACCTAAAACAGAAACAAGCAGACAAAATCACCACATGTTCTCACTTATCAGCAGGCCCTCAACTTTGGGCAAGTGAACTCAAAGGTGGGAACAACAGATGGTGGTCACTGCTAAAGCAGGAACAAAGGGAGGGTAGATAAGGGACAACAACCCACTGGGTACCATGTCCACTACCAGGGACTGAGAGGGCTTGCTAGAAGCATAAATCTCACCAGCATGCAACATACTTAGGTAACAAATTCTCACATGTGCCCCAAACTCTAAAATTTAAAAAACAGAAAGAAAACTTTCGTATACTCATTCACTCCCAAGAAAGGATTTATGGCAAAGTGTGACAAAAACAGCATAAAAAGAATGAAATGAAATTTGAGGAAGTCTATAAATGAATTAGAAATTTCCTTCTTGGAAGATGTGGATTGAAATTACCCTGCTCTTTGGGTAGGATTGTCAGATATAAGGTATATAAGATGTATTAGAAGTAAAAATTTAACATTTTAGACATGCATTTTAAAAGTTACTTGCTGTTTATGCAAAATGTATATCTATCCTGGTATCCTATATTATATGGCAAGTCTAGCAATCTTAATGTTAGTGACTGCCACCCCACCCCCATCAACAAAACCACTAGTATGCCTAACTGGCAAAATAAAAGAGGTCTGCAAGATAAAGCCCCTTCTTCCCCCGATGAAAGATAATGGGAAGGAGAAAATACCTGCAGCCTCCTCTTCATCCCTAGATGTAGAAAGTATATATGGTAACAGAGTTCTAGGAAACATTGGCTTTTACTTCCTATTAGCTTCTTCCCTGCCTTAACATAGCAGAATTCCTCTCTGCTAACTATTCTTTTAGATATCTGAGAAACTTTCACAGACTTGTGAAATAGCATAAGGTTTTTTATAAGTGTGAGATTGTCTTTTGCTTTTTCCAGTAGAACAATAACACCAATTTTCTCTTCCAATGTATTTGCATTTATATAAAGTGGCAAACATATTTATATTTGTACATATATATTTACAAATCTATATATGCTTTACTTTCAATACAAATTAGTAAAATCCTTACCTTGGGGCAAAATTCACTCTGCCTTTATTCCCCACATAGGTGAGGTTTTAGGATATGGAGAAAAGACAGATATAGTCCCTTCCATCATGAAATTTGGAATCTTATGGAGATGAATCAGACAATTTATAAACTTTGCTCTAATGCATCATTTAAATATGATGGGTGATTTTTAGTTCGAAAACCACGTGGCTCTAACAATTTAAAAATGATTTTTACAATTTTTATAATTTTCTAGGAGTTGTTTTCACTAGCAGTTAATGTGCTTTTAGACATTCACTTTTTTGTGCCTCCAGGAAGAATTCCCTAATAAGGGAAATGGGAATGTGAGATACACGTCAACATCTTGCAGCCATGTGTGGAGTGGTCTATCTGGATATTTTTGTTTTGATCTGAAACTTATCTATTAGATTACTCATAAAATGATTTCAGGAATAAGACACATATGAAAGCAAATTACTTTCCTTGTAATCTGGCAAAGGAGACCACATTTAGAAATAAAAACCCAGTTAGGATCTGGAAGAAAGCAGTTAATTAAAAAGCACAAGTTGAGCTATTGATGAAGTGTGTGCTGTTGAAAAATAAAGAGATGCCTGAGGATTGTAGAACGCTAATGTTATTTGCTCTGCTTCATAGAATTCTCTTGCATTTGGATGGTTCTCTGTCACAACACAGTGGCTCCTTAGAATGGGGAGAGAAGATTAATAAAATGATATCTTGGCACTGTAGTTAAGTAGAACATTTCTTTTAGTTCTGAAGAGTGTTTCATATTTTCATGAGCAATTCGTTGGAGTTCAGCTTACATTAGGATGTATAATTTTGGATCATACTGTCCAGTAATTCTTTTTAATTATTTTTCTTTTAATCAATAAAGCAGGAGTTTGACTGTGATTGCTGGAAGATTGAGTCAGATTACTGAGTACACCTCCAATAGTCCTCTTCCAGTTGATCTCCACTGAGACAAAATCAGGTCTGCACACACAAACTGCATGGAGAAATATGAATGTGAAATTAAGGCTGCAATTTGGGTTTCATCTGACCTTGTTGGCTGTAACCACTTTAAGCCATTTCCAATTAGTTTGAAGAATTAACAGTATCATTTCTATACTAGAACCTTTTAAAATATGAAAATATCATTATTCCAAAATGAATTCTTTTTATTCCTTTTTTTAACCACATCACCCCAATACCTGAGCAATATTATCTGAGTCATCTTTTCATTACAACAGTTTAGTAAGATCTAATTAACTTGGGGGGGGGAAAGTTTTTAATACTTTTTAACTGAAAACTGGTTAAATCCTTTTGTAAACATACATCACACACACAGAGAACTTAATTAAAATAAGAGTTTATTGCAAGGAAATCATTGCTTGGAATTTATTAACATTCTGCAGGACCCAGGGATAAAAAATAAAAGAACTTACTCCTACGTATGCATTCATTAGAGAGTGTTCCATGAGGGTGAGAACTTTTTAAATCTGTTCTGATTCTTGCTATATCCTCAGCATTTAAAACAGTGACTAGCACATAAAAGGCACTCAAATATTTGTTGGATAAATTCTTAAGTAAAAACAAGAAAAGATGTGCAGTCAGCCTTTGAACAATGGGGAAGAAGGTGAGGCTAGGGGTTCTGATCCTCATGTACTTGAAAATTTGAGTATCATTATTGACTCCTCCAAAACTTAACTACTAATTACTTGCTATTGACTAAGATGCCTTACTGATGGCATGCACAGTTCAGACACGTGTTGTTTAAGCATCAGTTGTACATAGGAAAAGGAAACAAGCACAACACAAAGTGCTTGTTCTTTCCTTCTTTTCTACTTTTTCTCTTTTCTATTTGTGTATATACCCGTCTATGTACTAGACTCCAGGGATATAGCAGTGACATAGACAAATATCTTCTCTGCCCTCTGGCCTAACAACTAGTCCAAATAACTCTGTATATGATAAGTTATGTGTCTTCAAGGCGAAGGTACTGCTGGCGATGAGAAAGTTAATTACACTATCCGAGTGCCCAGATAGAGCTTCCTTGATTTCAGCACCAGTTAATGTGCACTACCAATGACTATTGTGTACACAAGAACCAGAGAATTATGTAAGATTATCCAGGATAATTCATCAAAGATAATTTGTTATAATCAATGAGCAAAATAAATTCGTGATTGAAAATGAATTTATTACATGGAAATTTTTTGTAATAATGTCCACTGTTCTTGACTATTATTTTATTGTTGTATTCAAGTTAGTTCTCATTTTGACCTCAATCCATCTGCCAAATCTTTCTCCTCAACTCCTCAAACTATAGGCACTGTATCCCCAGAAGGTTCTATTTTCCTTGAACCTTGCTAAATTTCTCAATTTCTTAATTTGTGTTAAAGGTATATATAACATGTGCATGAATGTTGTAAAGCCCAGCAAAAAAAAAAAAAAAATGAACACTATAAGCTCATTCCTCTCCCCCACTTTGGGGCCAGGACATTACTGTTATCTCTACCTTCGTGTTACTCTTTCACTCATGCTTCTCAGCTTTTGCTTGCACCCTGCAGCATTGCCTGGAAGGCCTTCCTCTGCTCATTCATGTACTAAAACCCCCTTCCTTCAAAGCTCTGCTTAGGTCCTAGCTCCAGCGTGAAGCTCTTCTCCATGCAGCCTTTAATTCCCCCCTTCCCTGAGTTCATACAGCATCTGTGGTTCATGCTGCTCATTGCACATTTCAAAACATGCTGCCTTGGTCATGTGGTACTTCCTCTGTGCTTTGTGTTCTGTGAACAGGACAGTGACAGCCCCACAGGTGAGGATTCTTGTTTCTCCCACAGGGCTCTTGCACTTTGTAGATACCTAAGAATTCCCAACTATCCTACATGGAAAATTCTATTGTCAAGAGAAAAAATGTAGTGGATGTCAACAATAAATGGAATTTCAATCTGTGTCTAATTCCAGATCACTGACTCCTACTAGGTGTAACTTTGGACAGGGTAATTATTCTCTCTGATAGTTTCCTGATTACATACACACATGCATGTGCACATGCATCTGGTAGGGTTGTGATAATCTGTTTGAAAATTTGTCATATGCTGGTTTTTAAATATTTGCTTATCATCTGTATATATAATATTCCAAAGATAGTGGATATATTATTACTTAACATATATTCAAGGTTTTATTGGCAAGGTAAATAAATATTTGCTGTGACATATGGAACAGCCTTAAGCTGGGCAGGCATCTTTCATCCAGTCATAGGTTTATAATTTTTGAATTATGGATTAGAGCTCATATCCTCTTAATTACTTTGGGGCACTAGGGATCTCAATTTCAGTTTAATTGAACCACATAATTTAAATAATTAATAAGTTGAGCAAATTGAATAGGTCTGGCTCAGGCATTCAGTTTCTAATCAGGCAATCCAAAACAACAGAAACCTAAATTCAACAAAAGCATTGAGAGTAAGCATCAAGGATCAGAAACACAGTGTAAAGACAGATGAGTATATCTATCTTTATCATTGATTATATAGAATGTCATTGCTATTTAAAAATAAAAGCCCTTTATAAACTTCTCAAGTAGAAATTGTGTTTACATATCTACAAGGGATTATTCATGTCACTCCAACATGGCATTTGCATTTCAGAATCTTTCTGCTGAAATGGACTGTAAATTTGTATCTATCTTATCAGATTTCAGATGAGGAACTTGAGGCTCAGAGAGTACTTATGGTTTTGTTCCATGCTGCAGGTCTAGTTATTAGCAGAGATTGGACTTGATCTCAGGTCTCTTAAATCTGAGCCCTGACTTCTTGCCATAAAGTTCTGCGTTACTTGGATTTCCATTTCTTTAGTTTAGCGATTTTCCAAGTTTTTGAAGTCATAATATCTCTTTGGCTGACGACCATTGTGCACAACGACTGAAACCAGACCTGCTGTGTTGAAGAGCTGTAACAGTGAATCCCCCATTCAACTCCAAGTAGCGGCAGTCAAGGCACCTCTGTGTAATTCTAGGGCTCAGCAGAGGGGAATACATGTGATTTGGCATAGTCTTTGTTTTAACAGTAGCAGATATTAATGTATATATTCAAAACACATTTGGAAATTAGAGTTGACCAATAAGATCATTTTTCAATGTCTGAGTAAATTTGGTCACTTAAGAAAATGAAATAAGAAAATGATTGACTGTGAAAATATAGGCTCATATGTGTTTTCTCCACATATTTATGTCAGCACATCCTATTTGTAATTTAAACACTTCTTCTCCAGTGCTAGTTCTTAGCTAGTTATGGGGAATTGTGTCCACATTCGCAATATTTTCAAATATCAATAGAAACTTTGAAGGAGTATCTAATGTGACCAACAGACAGGAAAGTTTATTTAATCTTCATTATATGTTGCTACCATGCCTCTTCCACAAAATGAATTGTAGCATTTATTTTCATGCAGTTGAAAGTGCAGCATTCCCTTGCAACTTGTCAGAAGCGTTTCTTGATAGGCTGCCCCATGTGTTATCATGCTAGCTCCATCTGTCCAGAGAGATGCTGTTTATATTTGACACCATCAGGAGGTGGAAATCAGCAAAAGTCCTGCATTCTCGGGGAAGGGGGGGGATCGGCTTTGCTAGATATGTAATCATTACAGTTTTCTGAGTTGGAGCTTTGTAACAAGGGCGCCTGAATATGACAGAAGAAAACAGCACTGTGAGAAGACAGTGTTGCTATGCCAGCCTGTCAATGCTTGGTTGCTTTTATGTCTCCTTCAAATCTTTTTTTTGTTAAATAATCTAATCCTTACTTGATATTATCTCATTATGTTAACTGAGCTTTATATTGTAATGTAAGGGAAAAACACTCTAGGCTATTTTGGAAGACAAAGGGTGAGAATTACTCACACCATATACTATTTTGGATTTGCTTTTCAAATTTGGGAAACAGTGGAAAAAGATAAGATAATTTATATTTTTATTAATTCATTCTAAAAATATTTACTGAGTACCAATTTATATCAGCTACTGAACTAAATCCTGGGAGTTTAAAGATGTGAGCTGTGGTACAGAGGGGGAAATATGTATATTTAAAATACTTATAATTTGTCATGACGAAGGCTGTTTCAGTGCACAAAGTACTCTGGAAATTTCAGAGGAACCTTGGGAAGAGAGATATTTTGAAAGAGAAACCGACATTGTATTGGGCTTTTATGTATGAGGACTTTGCCATAATCAAGGCTGTGATGGAAATTCAAGTCATGATGGACCATAGATGTGCTGAGGACCTTTGAAGTCCTCTTGGAGAAGGACAGTGACTCAATAAAGGGGTTAAGGACATGCTACCTGGTGAAGAGAAGTTGGCGAGCGCGCCAAGTATTAGAAACAATGAAATCAGAATCTCAGTGTACTTCCGTAGAGTGGAATAAATGCCTATATAACATGAGTAAGCTATTGGAAGCCCTCAAATGTCCATTGATAGATGAATGCATAAACAAAATGTGGTATAGACAATAATGGAATACTATTCAACATTTAGAAAAGAAAAAAATTCTGATACATGCCACAAATGGATAAACTTTGAAGACATTATGCTAAGTGAGAAAAGCCAGTCACAAAAAGACAAATGCTATATCATTCCACCTATGAGAGACACCTAGAGTAGTCAAATTTATAGAGACAGAAAGTAGAATGGCCGTTCCTAGGGGCTGAGGGGGAGGGGAGTTATTGTTTTCATAGGCATAAAATTTTAGTTGAAGAAGAGGAAAAAGTTCTAGAGATGGATATTGGTGATAGTAGCAAAATAGGAAGATAGTTAATGCCACTAAACTCTAAACTTAAACATATCTAAGCTGATAAGTTTTGTGTTATAAGTATTTATCCACAATAAAATACCCTTAACCATTAAAAAAAGAAATAGTTAATAAATGTATCATTACTTGTGGAGTTTCAAACTCTGCCAGAACACTAAAGCACTGATCATTCAGACCTTAGTAGACATGGGCATGCATGAAATTTACATCTGGGCGCCTAGGTGGCTGCAAGCTTGATATGGTGATGATTAAATTTCCAAAACAATAAAATAAAATTATGTGTAGATTTTCCTAAATAAAAAAATGCCCATCTTCTTTCCATATACGCACATGGCTGAAGGGAACTACTCGCATTCCTGAGGGCTCCACTCTCATGCCCTGATAACCTTCTAAAGGCCCCACCTTCTGAAACCATTGCCTTGGGGACTAAGAGCCCAACATGTGAATTTGGAAGGTACACAAATATTCAGCCCATAGCTCATAAACAGCTGACACCTTCAAAACAAATAAACATTACCCACAGGGAGATGAGTAAGAAACCTACAAAACAAATTCACATTTTTAGCTAGCAATGCAGGCTTTAAAAATAAAATAAGAGGAGTAAGATAGTAAATGGAGTGGGGACAACTTTAGCTAGGCTAGTCAGGATAGAAATCAAAACCCAAATAAGCTTGTCATGAATTTTCCCCTAAAAGAAGGAGGTCATTCCCTTTTGCTCTGGTAGGTGTCCTGGTCCTGGGCAGACCCTGAGACACAGCATTAGTACCCAGCACCAGCCTTTCTGGAACAGAGTAAAGCGTTCCTGCAGGATCAAGTCTTTAGACCAATGCCCCCTTTGGATTCCCAGTGCACAGTTTTATTCCAAGACTCGTTCATCACATTAAAGAGAAACTGTAGCAGCTCTGAGACTTATTCCATGCCATTCCTGTGTCTGCATCCCATGGCTCAGTTCTCACCTTGACTCTTTTCCTGTGGTTGTTCAGAGATGCTTTGTGATGGCCCATATTTTGGATATACTCTTTGTGGTTAGAAAGTTAGCTATTATTTCTCTTGGGTTCCATGAATTTTATTTGTGGATAATTCTTATTGGTGATAATAAGGTCATCCTGACTACAGGTTTGGACATAATCATAGTGTTGCTGTCAAACATTTTAGGCTTGTGCTAGACTTCTGTTTTTCTTATTTTGGTACAACAGTTTCTAATGTGTGGAGTTAGTATGGCCTTGGATGTGAGAATTCTATCAACATTTCTCTAATGGCCATTTTCAACCTCCAGGAATATGTCAAAATGTTGTGCTGAACTTCATAAGCAACTCAGCTCCCTACGGCCTAGAGTTTGTGTATAATTTAAATATGAGGGAAGACCCCCCCAAAACCCAGAATTATCTTTTGGAGAATGAGCCCCTTGTAGTCCACTCAACATTTTTTCCTCTGGATTAAAGGGTGAACCAAAGTTTTGATCTGGAAGTTTTGTGAAGATTGCATCATGATTTGCGGATGAAATTTCCCTAGTTGAGGCAAAGTGACTGATTCTTATTGTACTTATTCCTTAGATCTGCTGCTTGAAGCCTCTCTCCCTCCATTAACTGTATCTCACATTTACCCTCATATTTCAGCATTTTCCAGCTGCCAGGGAAAACTGCCCTCCCCGGGCAGAGACTGTGGGGTATCCCAGCAGGAAAAGGTTCCAGAGAATAAAAGTTGATAAATTATAAACAAAAGTGCTTGTTTCCCTGATATTAATACAGTACAGACATAACTTCTGAATGCTATAAAAGACAAATGAGGGATGACCATTTTTATTCAAAAGTACTTTTTCATTTGCAAAATAATTCACCATAGAATTTTTCCCATTTAAGTATAATTTTGTTAGCAAGAATTTAATTTATGTAAGACATTTTAGAAATACACTGTGTGAAAGTATATTTCTATTACAACTTTCAAAAATTAATACTATTATTTAGGTTGAGTGGTAAGTGCAGTCTGCTTTGGCACAAACATGGTTAAATCTATATAAAGTGCATTAATAAAGTGTTTGGCTACTTTTTAGTTGTAGAATAAGTGAATTTTTCCCTTCTTATCTAAAATACAAAATTTTGAGATAAAACAGCTTACCCTTCCCTCTTTTAAGGGAAACCATCATTTACAACATCTCCATCTCTTGATTTGTGACTTTGGAACAGTTTTGGGATAATTAATTAGAAGAAGCTGTCTTTTGGGATAAGAAGATGACCCATAATCAAAATGACATATCCCTTGAGTTTTAGAGAACAGCTCTGGGGAAGTTTGTCCCAATCTATCTACTTCTTTTGCTCAATACGCCTTGTTTTATTATGCTCTTGCATAGTGTAGCTGATTATCGTTTGGTGGTGTTATGGGTGTCCACTCCCTGTGAGATTCTTAATTACATATAACTAATATGTGGCATCACATCAAAGTGCTTGTGAGTGACATATTTAGAACATACCTCACTGTCTTTCTTTTGAGTTGTGTCAGTTTTCAAGAATCCCTGGTACTTTTGTATCCTGACAAGATAAATCAGCAGTGGCTTGCTACTCCTCTCACCAGTGGTACCCTGGCGCAATCCTAAGCAACTGCAATGATTTGAGGGAAATATATACTTACATAAGTAAACATAAAATGCATGGCCTATTGATAAGCCACTTAAGCTGGTAACAAATATGCGATCTGTCTCAAATTGCAGTGTCTCTACTCTTTAAGCTAAACTTCTGGGGTACTTCTAGATGTGTTATGATCTTTCCTACCTGTCCTCTTCCAGGTCAACGTGGTCTGATGATGTTGTTCAAGCTGGAGTCATACCGCAGAGTCTGATTGGCTGGCCATTTTTGGATGTGCTTTGAGATGACACAGCACCTACAGTTATATTTGTGGCTCTGACCGAGGTGTACTTAAGCCCTTCGAACCCAGTGTTTTGGAGCCTGAGTTGCTCAGCACTGCCTTCCTCCCAGGTGTCCCAGTCTCTCATGTGATGCTGCAGCGTCCCTGCCTGCTTCCCATGGGCATTGCAGCTTGACTAAGGCGCCAGCTGTAACCAGCCATTCAGTAGCAGCCTTATCGGTATTGCCTTCTGTTAGCCCACACCTGGCAAGGACCCCAGAGAACGTCCTTTCGGTTTTCTTTTATAGTCAGAAAGCAAACATGGAGAAACCAATCTAACTCCATAATATTTTTTTCCTAATCCCTGCCAGAATTTACTTCTGTTTCCACAGTAATCAACTGCTGCTATAGCTTTCAGCCAAATTACTATTACCCTTCCCTCTTTTAAGGAAAACCATCGTTGACAACTTCTCCATCTCTTGATTTGTGACTTTGAAATCTTTGCTGATTGAACACATTTTTTATTTGTAAGAATTACCACTTCAGATCACTTAAAAATACGAACACTACATAAGACTGAGCATTTAGAAGGAATTCAAGTGGATGTATTTCTCTATGGTTGTATTATCAAATTGTCCCTTCTTGTCTCAAAGCATGGCCCCTTGTCAGTTAATGGAAAACTTCCTGTCCATAATACATCAGCTTCATTTTATTTCTATCCCTTAAACTGTTGCTTTGCGTCCTTTCATTCCTCCCTACAGCATGAGAATAAGAAACCACCATCCTTCTTTCTAAGGTTAGCCCTCCTAACTGTGAGCTGGATCCTATTCCTGAATAATGTGTGCACCCATCGCTTCTAAGCGGTCTACAATGTGGTAGGCCTTTGCTAGCGAGCTGGGACCAATTGTGAACAAGTCAGACTGGTCCCTGCCCTCATGGAACAATTACCATTCCCAAATCTGCCTCGTTCAGCAACTTATTCTCCCAGTCACCAGCCACTCCCCCAACAGCTGCCCAGTGTTTCTGTTTCTACTTCTTTTTGACTTCTTCTCCTCTCTCTGAGATATTTTCCTATTGAAAAAAATATTCTGCTTATTCCTGATGCCACATTCACCTACTCCCAAATATTTTTCTTCTTATCTGCTCATCACTGCTCCTTCTGTGGTTTTCAGAAACGAGGTATTTTTTGGTGAAGCCTGCCTGATCATAAGAATCAAAAAAGGAGCTTGTTACAATGTCAGTTGCTGGGTCCAACCTTAGAAGTTACTGGGACGATATATCTGCATTGGAGTCAAGGAATCTGTAACTCATAAGCCACATGGATGGCTTCTAACATCACTCAAGTTTCAGTAACACTAGATTCCACAATATGCATAACCAGATTATCTCCCCATCTGAATTCTTGGCCTGATGTGGCCACCCTTACATTACAGACTCCCAGCTCTTCTTCTCTTCTCCCTACCTGCGCTCTTCCAGAGAGATCACCCAGGTACAAAGGTCCCTGCGTCATGATCCAATCTCTGGTCCATATCCAGGATCCAAATCTTTGTAGTCATTTTATTTTCCAGAATTTGCTTCTCTTTTTTCATCTGCCTGGCATATTTCCTAGGATATTTCCAATGTATTTTTTATCATAACACAAATTCGGCACCTCTGAGTCAACTCACCAGTTACTTCATCCCAGGCTGGCTTCCCTTCTTGACTTTCTGCTTTCTATTCATGACTATCATTTTCTCACTCACCTGGACTTAGAATCTCAGTGTCATCCTTGATTCCTGCCTCTTTTCCATTCTGCCTGCATAGTGTCTCGTCTTTCTCTCTCATTCTGTTTTGCTGCCATCGACATTGTTAAGATCCATTTTACTTTGTATCATGACTGCTGACATAACTCTCTGCCTCATTTGCCTGATTTTAGACCCTGTCTCACATTGCCCTAATGCTGCCTTTTCACCCAGATGCCAAAGGAGAAAGCTATCTGCCAAGGGGCACTTGCATGCTGTGGTGAGGTAATTTGTTTTTTCTCGAACATGGGAAGACAGGTTGTAATCAGAAGGTGGACTGGCATGTATGGCATCAGTGTAAGGAAGTTAAATATAAAATTGGATTGTCTTATGGTTTGAAGAGTTAGTGGAATACACCTGCCTCCACACTGAAGATAATGTAACCCTCAGACTAGCCACATCATGTCCCTGTACCACCCTCTTCTTGGACTATGCTTGTGTGGACCCTACTAACTCTGCCTCTGTAGTTCTCAGTTTTTGGAGCCTCCATGCCTGACCCCTCATGAAGTTCCCCTAGAAAAATCAGCACATCCATTTAATTATTATCTCAGTGTCCTGGGAACCACTCTCACGGTGGTGCTACCTTTACGTGTTCTTACTCTGACTTCCCACACAATGATAATATATTTAATTTCTGAGTAGTGGCCCGATCCTCCTTATTTCCAAGTTCTTTGTGGAAGACAGAATCCCAGTAGCCACCATGTACCAAGAATAGTAATATAATCACGCCACATAAAATTAGGAAGAAATCACCCAGAATCCCATACCCTAGTATTATTATTATTGTGCATTATCCTTCTATCTTAATATGCATTTTGTGTCATTCTAGTTATAGTATAATATCCATAGACAATGCTATATCCTTCATTCAACCTTTCCAGAGAAATACAGTGAAAAGCTGAAAACAGAAACTGAGAGACTAGAAAACATTTTTTAAAATGCTGAGACATAGGAGGATCAATTAGGGCAAGCATAATGAGGAGATAACAAGGTAGAGAATTACAATTAAATTGAACACAAGAGGTATGATTGAAGTGATTGGCAAATTCCTTACACAAAACAATGATAAAACTGGACAAAATTGTCAAATATTTCTGGGATCTAACAACCCCAATAAATTAAAAAACATTAATTGATTTAAAACAGCAACTTCTGAACTTCATGAACAAACCATAACAGCGTGGCATTGACTAGGGATTGTCCCTTTCCCATCCCCACCTTGTTGTGTTTGGGGGTCTTGGGTGGTCCTAGGTGACCAGCTTTCCTAGGAGTGACTTCTCCCCTTCAGTCTGATTTGCATCAAAGATGAATCTTCAACACCATTTGATACTCAAGCAGAATATTCTGGCAGTGCTTTTTATAAGACAGATAGTAAGAGCAGGCTGGTGGCCTGTACCAAGTACAGTCAGGGGATCAGATAATCAACTGATCTGGAAGGTCTCCCTGTAGAGACAGTTCTCAGAGTTTGGGTGATTCTTCCCCCTTTCTTATATCTGTATTCATTCTGGGTCAGTTACCGGGTGTTTCTTTCATAAAGGGAGTTTAAAATACTTTTGTAAAGGAAAGCTTTGTTTTAAAGTTTATCAGAGTTACATATGTGCTCAAGTGGTCTCATCTCTGGAAAATCCCTGGGCCAGTTTGGTTCATACTGCTCAGTGGCATAGAGGGTTGGCCCTGTGAGATGCTTAGTAGGCCTTATGGCTATCATTAATCTTAAAGCCACTCTGTGTCTCTCATAGTATAGTACATAGCACCTGCTTGTTAGGTGTGGCAATTCTACCAGGATGAGACTGATCATGAAAACCAGTAGCTTCTCCCAGGGAGAGGGCTGATTCTATGCAGAGTAGAGGGAGAAAAATCTGCACTCAGTGGCATTGTAAAAGTAGCAAATTTGGTGAGATGAAGAGGGCAGACCTGAGGCTGCAGTCCTGGGGGAGAGAGTGGCAGACTGGTAGACTAGACTGCACAAAAACTGAACAGAACAATTCTAAAACTCAGAGAGTTATAAAGGGGGAGATAAGCTCTCCTTACTTACTACCTGGCTGGCTGGGAGGCTGAATACCTATGCAGGAGTTACTCAATACAGTCCAAGCTCTCCACACACACCTGGTTGTGGAAGGCTACCTGCATGTTGAGGGAAGATGAGAAAGAGGCCTGGCAGAAAGTAGAAGCCAACAGACTTAGGAATGTATTCTGCAAACCGCACAGGGATTTAGCAACACAGGGTGGAAGCTTTACTGTACTGAGATGTTCTTGCATAACCTTTAATCAATCATTGGCTGACTATCAAGTTATGCGTGGGCAGACTAGAAAATAAGGTTAGAAAGTAAAATTAAGAATATAGAAAATAATCGGAGATATTAGCAGCTATTTATCATAGAGGATACAGATACAGCAGATTAAGTCTGGAGAAGTTACTCAAAATAAGGAAACAAACCCAGCAGCTAACAATTCTTAGAAAAATTAGGATGTAAAGCTACTGCAATGTATTATCTAAAGTGTCCAGTTTTCAACAAAATATTGTTTAAAGACATGCAGGGCAATAGGAAGTGAAATCCGTACTCAGGAGGAAAAAACTGACATTGTAAGTTATCTCTAAGTAGGTCAGATGTATTTAGCCAACAAAGATGTCAAAGCAGCTATTATAAATATGTTTAAAGAACCAAAGAACACCACATTTAAAGAATTAAAGGCAGATATGACAATGATATCAGATAAGAAATATCAATAAAGAAAATGAAACTGTAAAAGAAACAAATGAAAAATTATGGAATTAAAAGTATTAATTGAAATGGAAAGTGCACTGAGATGCAACAATATAACTAAGGTGGCAGGAGAAAGGATCACTGATCTTGAAGATACATTTATTCAATTTACCTTATCTAACTTAAGAGCAGATAGAGAAAATATTTAAGAAAAAAATAACAGAACCTCAGAGATCTTTAGGAAAACATCAAGATTTCCAACATACTCATAATGGTACCTCTAGAGAGAGAGAAGAGAGAAAGGGACAGAAAAAATATTTAAAGAAATAATGGCCAAAAGCTTACCAAACCTGATGACAAATATCCAAGTATTTATTGAACCCCAAGTAAGACAAACAAAGAAATACATGCTTAGACATATTAAAACTGTTTAAAGAGTAAATCTGAAAGCAGAAAGAGAAAAAGCAAAACCTCATGATGTATGGGACCATATAATTATGACTAAGTTCTGATCGGAATAAAGAGAGGTCAGATAGCAATAAAATAACATGGATCAAAAAAGAAATGAAAGACAAATTAGAAAACATTTTGAACTGAAGGAAAGGAAAACCACAAATGTATTGGATGCAGCTAATTAGTGCATTGAGGAAAATAAAGATCTCAAATCACTCATCTAAGCTTCCAGCTCAATAATTTTTTTTTAAAAAAGGTCAAATTAAGTCCAACATAGGCAGAAGAAAAACATAATAACAAAACAAAAACCAGGGAAATAGAAAACAGAAAAATGCAAGAAAGAATAAAACCAGAAGTTGATGTTTGGGGAAAAAAATAGGCAAAGTTGATAAATATTTAGTTTTGATCAAGAAAAAAAGAGATAAGACACAATTTGTTAAACTAGAAACACTACAGAAGCCATCACTGTTGTTCCTAGAAATTAAAATAATTATAAAAAATAAAAAGAAAGAAAAAGAGAAAAGAAAGAAGGAAGAGAAGAAGGAAAGAAAGGGAAGTAGGAAGACAGGGCATCTGGATTTGAAAGGAAGAAGCAAAATTGTTTTTATATTTTTATTTTTCAATGACATTATCTTGTACATAGAAAATCCTGAAGAATTTACAAGAATTACTAGAAAGAATAAATTGAATTTAGCAAAGTTATAAGATATAGGATCATTATGCCAAAAACAATTTTAAAATGCTGTAAGCAAACAATCCAAAATTAAACTAAGAAAACAATTTCATTCCCAATAGTATAAAAAACAATAAATAAGAATACATTGAAAAAAAAGTAAGACTTGTACACTGAAAACTATGAAATATTTAAAAGCTCTAAATAAATAGAGCAATAATGCCTGTTTATGGTTTGGAAGAAATAGTTATGATGTCAATTCTTTCCAGATAGATTTAATTTAACAGAATCCCTAATCAAAATCTCAGCAGATGTTTTGTAGAAATTAAGAAGATGACCCTAAAATTTTTATGGACGTGCAAAGAAATTTAAATTGCTGAATTCATTTTACAAAATAAGAACAAAATTGGAACATTTATACTGCCAAATTTGAAAACTTACAATAAAGTCACAGTAATCAAGAGAGTGTGGAATTTGCACAAAGATAAATATGTAAATAAATGGAGCAGAATTTAGAAATAAACTATTACATTTCTAGTCAGTTGATTTTTTTATAGTCAAACTTTTTGATCTTGAGATAATTATAGATTTACAAGCTGTTGCAATAAATAATGCAGAAAGATCCTATGTATTTCTCCACTCAGTTTTCCCCAATGATAGCATTCCATAAAACTGTAGTTCAGTATCACACAGTTAAGAAATTGACATTGATAAAGTCAAGATATAGAACATTTCCATCACCATAAAAAAAAATATTTTCCAGAATGATCACATCATTTTACATTCCCACCAGTAGTGTATGAATCATTTAATTTCTTTGCATCCTTGCCACGTGACCTCCCGTTCCTCTCATCATTCTTGATCTCTTGCAACCCCTTATCTGGTCTGTATTTTTATAATTTTGCTATTTTAAGAATGTCATATAAATAAAATCATACCATTTCAAATTGGTTTCATTTTCGCTCAGCATAATTCTGTGGAGATTAATCTAACTTGTTGAGTGTATCAGCAGTTTTTAGTTCTTAATGTTGAGTAATATTCAATGGTATGGGTGCACTAATAGCTAATCATCTGTTAAAAGATATTTTGATTTTTTCCAACTTTTTGCCTATTACTCAAAAGAAAAAGAAAAAAAGAAAAAAAACTACCAAGGACATTTGCAAATATAATAGGTTTTTGCATGTACATAAGTTTTTGTTTCTCTAGGATAAATGCCCAAAAGTAAATTGCTTGGTTGTATGATCGCTAACTGTTTAGTTTTTTAAGGAAGTACCAACTACTTTCCAAAGTGGCTGTATCATTTTGCATTCTCACCAGTAGTGTAAGAGTCATTCAATTTCTTTGCATTCTTGCCAATATTTGGTGTTGGCACTATTTTTAATTTCAGCCTTCTGAGAGGTGTGTAGTGTTATTTTATTGTGGTTATAATTTGAATTTCTCCAGTGGTTAATGATGTGGGACATCTTTTCAAGTGCTGGATTACCATCTAGATACCCTTTGTTCA
>NW_007247427.1:1426219-1432614 GCF_000164805.1 Carlito syrichta
CCATATGTTTGTCCTTCTTTATGGCTGTGTAATATTCCATCATGTATATGTACCACATTTTTTTATCCAGTCCAGTTTCAATGGGCAGCAAGGTTGGTTCCATGGTTTTGCTATTTTAAATAGTGCTGCAGGAAAAAATGCATGTGCAGATATCTTTTTGGTAGAATGATTTGAGTTCCTTTGGGTATATTCCCAGTAGGGGGATTGTTGGGTCATATGGAAGGTCAATGCCTAGTTCTTTTAGAAATCACCACGCTATTTTCCATAGAGTTTGGACCAGTTTGCATTCCCACAAGCAGTGTAAAAGCATTCTTTTTTCTCTGTATCCTCACCAGCATCTGTTGTTTGTTGTTTTCTTAATGATGGTCATTCTCACTGGGGTTAGGTGGTATCTCAATGTGGTATTGATTTATATTTTTCTGATGATTGATGAGACTGAGCACTTTTTCATGTGTCTGTTGACTACCCATATGCCTTCTCTTAGGAAATGTCTACTCATGTCTTTTGCCCACTTTTTAATGAGACTGTTTTTTTCCCTTGCAGTCTTTTGCCCATTTTCTAACTGGATATATATATATCTAACAACGTATCTGATAAGGGACTAGTATTTAGTATACAGTATACTAAATACAGAATTCTCAACTACTCAATAGTAAATATAGTTGAGAATTCTCTATGCAGTATACTGTATACTAAATACTAGTCCCTTATGAGTAGTTGAGAATTCTCTATGCAGTATACTGTATACTAAATACTAGTCCCTTATCAGATACGTTGTTTGCAGTATGTTCTCTAACTCTGTAGCTCATCTTTTCATTCTCTTGCTCAGGCCTTTTATAAATAACATCATTGTCATTATGGAGATAAGCTCTTAACCAACAATATACCTGCAGTAAATACAAATGGCTGTAATCGAAAAGACCAACAATATCAATAATTGGTGAGAAGTGGAAAATCTGGAACCCTCATACATTGTTGATGGATATGTAAAATTGTATAACTGCACTGAATAGAAGTTTGGCTTTTTCCTCAAAAATAAAACATAAATTACTATACAATGCAGCAATTCTTCTTTTAGGTGTCTACCCAAAAGAACTGAAAAATAACGTCCACATAAAGACGTGTACTAATGTTCACAGTGGCATTATTCATTAATAACCTCAACCCAAATGCCTATCCATTAGTGACTGGATAAACAAAATATGGTATATTCATACAGTAGAATACTATTCACCAAATGAAAAGGAAAGAGCTACTTTCACAGGCTCGATGTGGATGAACCTAAAAAAAATTAAAATGAGAAGAGGATGGAGGCTGTGGTGAGCTATGATCATGCCATTGCACTCTCAGCCTGCAAAAAAAAGGAATCTAGACACAAAATATTATAGATCATAGATTCAATTTTTATACATTTCCCAGAAAAGACAAGTCTATATAGGGAAAGAAGATCAGTAGCTATATGGGATTTGGAATAGGAATAAGATTAACTACAAATGAAAAAAAAAGGGACTATTTTGGGTGATAGAAATGTTCCAAAACTGAATTGTGGTGACGGTTGTATGATTTTCCAAATTTACTAAAAATTATTGATGTATACCCTTAAAATGGGTGAGTTTTGTGATATGTAAATTCTTCCCCAATGAAGTTATTGAAAAAAATTGTGTGAAAAATGTCATACTGATTTTTTTGTAAATTTATTTAAAAGCATCAGTTTAATAAGTAATCATCAACTTTCCACCCCGCTTTTAGGAAAGCCAGATTTGGATAATAAGAGGGAAAAGTAACAACAATAAAAAACAAAGTTATGTAGTCCTAGACCCTTCTTACATGTCTCCAAGGATAAGTAAACACTGACGATTTTAAGGATTCTCTTGAGTAACAGAAGTTAGTGAACTGGAAGAATAGAACCACATAAACACCAAAAGACCATTATTTTTCCCTGTAGTGAACTTTCAAAGCTGGCATTTGTTCTACAGCCAAGCATTTTCGAAAAGTGCTCTCAGTAGACTGCTGAAATATTGAGGAATTGCCATGTCATTGTACCTCACCAACTTGTGAAGTTTATAATGATATAATACAAATGATTATTTTTGCTTTGAAAGCTTAAACTCTCTTATGATGAGTAAATAATAATCTTAGACTTGAATCACAATTATTTACAAATTAATTACATGTCTATTCCCTTGCCTGAATAGTTATCATTTAACTCTGAAAGAAATGTGTGATTATTTTTTACCTGTATTAATTCAGAGCACAGTTGTGTGATCATTAGCTTGAGTCCCTAAGACAAAATAATCAAAGTCTAGTCAGTAGCAAGAAATTACCATGTAATTCTTGTCTTCTCCAAGCATAGTCTGTATTCTGTTGGCAATAAATTGATTGCTCAATAGAATGAATGTAGCAGATTATGTTCGTTTATATGCATGAAATTTCCATCTCTTAGATCTTTCGGTGTACATCGGTCTTCTACACAGAGCCATGAGTGCTTATGTAATAATTATCTGTGCCCAATCACTTAAGGGTGACTTTGTTGGTGACCTTGTCTGAGGCATTCTATTTGGCAAGCAGGGTTGATGGACTCTTGGCCAGCACACAAGTGACAGAAAACACTTCTGTCATAGTGAATTTGCTTCTTTGATACACAGAGCTCACATTAGGGACTCAGTTGGCAAAACAAATATTCTGTAATACAGAAAATTATACTTCTATGTCCCTGACTCATTTCTTCCTAAGATGTTTTGGGTGGTCACGTGTGGCTAAGTTTGGCAGGGGCCTTCTTAGAGTGACATATGGTCATTCCATCGTCGACTTTTTAGCCTGATTTCAATCTCCAAGTGACAGTCTTTTCTCTTTTTGTTGCATCCTAACTGATTAGATTCACAATCTGCTTATTTGGCAGATCATATTCATAAGCACCCTTTCCAAAGAGAGAAGAGGCATTTGAGGAAAAGTAGGGATGAAAATAAAACTACAAACTGCACAGGCTCTGTTGGTTGAAAATTCTGCTCTCAAACTGCTCGGACTCCATCTCTGAGAGGTCACGTGATCACGGTCAAGTCCATTAGTCTCTCTATAAAACAAGTCCCCATCTGTAAAATGGAGATAGGTTACTTATTTTTTCTTTAAGTATGGATAACATATTATATGTAGAACATTTAGTATAGGGTCTAGCATACAATAAATGCTCAATAAATGTTAGGTATTATCAGTATGATAGTAATAGTATTAGTACTTCTACTAGTATTAATTTTTTCATGTTTTGACATCCACGAGGATGAAGTTTTTCAGGACACACGATTTCCTTCGCTAAACTTTAAAATCATAAGAACATGACTTGATAAAAAAAGAATGTGTTTTGTCTTTTGATATACCAAAGCACTGAACAGGAAATTCTTCTTAACTTCATAGGGTATTCTTTTTTTTTTTTCATAGGGTATTCTTTAAGATGTGCCTACATATTACTAAACCACACATTTTGGAAATGTGATTTATGTATTGCCTATATGTATCTAAAACTTGATGTAGCTAAAGAGATTAAAATTAACTGATTTAATGTCATTGTGAAAATGTAAAGTAAATTTTTCTTAAGTTTTAGTTTCCTCATCAGTAATATTGGATTAGTAATATCTGCTGCATGCTACATCAAGTGTACTCATGCTAATGTCAGAAGACTAAACCTAACCGACCTCATAGCATAATTTTGGAGATGATCAATAAGAATAACAGCCAAAAAAGAGTAGAGTTCTAGCACTTTTAAGATCACATTTAAGCACATGTAGCAATACCTTCCATAACCAAAATAATTAACTTTTCTGCATGGATAAACTTCCCTCTTTGAGGTCCAAAGACAGCCACTTCTTATGTCCATCCTACAATATTGTTGGTGATATTAGTTAAATAACAGATACTGAGGAGCTAATACCCTTTTCTGCTGGATAGCAGATGGTTTCTATTCAATCTACTTACTTACTTGGCTAGTTTTGAGCACTATGCTTCTGGAACAGTAAATTCAATTGTCCAACATCAGGTAATATAGGACTTCCTTAGAATAATTATTTGTAAGCTTTTTATTTATGGAAAACAAGAACTTGGTAGCTACATAAAGCACATTACATGAAATTACCATGAGACACAAATTACATCTGATTCACTTTGCCATTCCATGGTTCATGGAAAAACCTGCCAAAGGTTTTCTGAGTACCAGTGTCTGAATTTTTATTGAAAACGTAAGAATGATAACAACAAACAATAAGGAAATGTCTAAGAAGTAGTGGGATACTGCCGGGATGGGTGGGTTTGGAGGGACACAACATCAATAAACCAGGCAAAGTGGGGACCAAAGGGAGGCTCAAACTTTACCTGTACGATGACCACTTGTATAGTTAATCCTGAATTGTACCCCACATCTTTAAAATAAAATTTTAAAAAGAAGTATATTCACAAATTTAAAGAGAAAGATTCTTGTGGAATTCAGAGGATTGATTTAAACATTCCTTTAAAGGACCAAAATACTCAAGTCAATGAGACATACTGATTCCTTCCAAAAGATGAATTGTTTTTTTTTTTTTTTATTAAATCCATTGAGTTAGCATCCCATCAGTCTGAAAAAGTCAGTACATTAGTACTTTGCCAGAGGAGTTTATACATGGGAAATTTTTAATTTAAGGAAAGATAAAATGGTTATAAAATGATGAAACCCATAATAAAATAGATGTAGCAGTCTCATAGAATTTCAGTTTAAATAGATATATTTAAAATTTTTATTTTAAAGATGTGGGATACAATTCAGGGTTAAGTATACAAATTTTCATTATGCAGGTGCTCTTGTTGATGAAGTGTGCCACCCTTCCCTTCCAGATTCCGTCTACTGCCAATGCCACCTCCCCCCTCCCCTGGCAGTTTCCCACTACTGCCAATCCCTTTCTTATTGTATTATGATAATTGTTCAAGGTCTGCTTATGAGTGAGAACATATGGCACTCTGTCCTTTGTTTCTGTGATAGATCACTATGATAGACTAAATCCACCCAAACTGCTGTGAAGTTCACATATTTGTCCTTTATGGCTGCATAATATTCCATTGTGTGTATGTTCACTTTTTGAATCCAGTCCAGTTTCGATGGGCAGCATAGTTGATTCTATGTTTTTGCTTAAGATATGTTTTTAAAAATTTACATGAAACTTATTTTGATAGACATACACATTTAGGCTACTACCACCATGATAAAGATATAGAACAGTACCTGGAGTGGTGGCTTACACTTATAATCCCAGCACTTTGGGAGACCAAGGTGAAAGGATTGCCTTGAGCTCATAGGTTCAAGGCCAGCCTGGGCAACTTGGTGAGACCTCATCTCTACAGTAAATAAAAAACTTAGCCAGGCATGGTGATATGCACCTATAGTTCCAGCTACTTGGAGGGCTGAAGTGGAAAGATCACCTGAGCCCAGCAGGTCGAAACTGTGGTGTCCGTGAGCGTGCCACTGCACTCCAGCCCGGGTGACAGAGTGAGACTCCAACTCAAAAAAAAAAAAAAAAAAAAAAAAGATGTAGAACATCACATTGTCACCAAAGAAATTGCCCTCATATGCCATTCTAGTCAATCCCCAACTCACCTAGGCAACCAGTGTTCTGAGTTCTGTCATCAATTAGTTTTGCCTTTAAAAACAAAAAATTGTCCACCTTTTCTAGATCATTAGGGTAGATGCTTCAGTAACTGATTTTAGACACTTCTTTTTAAATGTAAGCATTTAAAACTATTAACCAGCCTCTAAATATTGTTTTTCTTTGTTCCATAAATGTAATATTATTTGCTTACTAATACTTTCTAATTTTCCTTGTGATTTCTTCTTTGAGCTGTAGGTTATTTTAGAACTGTATTTTAAAATTTCAAAATATTTTGAGATTTTCAGGATACCTTGTTGTTATTGATTTCTAATTATGTTGTGTTCAGAGAACATAATCTACATAATTTAAATGCTTTTTAAATTGTGGTGTTTTGCTTTATGACCAGAATATGATCTATTTACACTTGAAAAATATGCATGTAGCCTGCTGATTTTGAATATACTACAAATATTAATAGACCATGTTTGTTGACAAATCCTTTGTCTTCTGTATTTTTACTGATTTTTTTTGTCTACTCCTTTTCTTTAAAAAGGAGTGCTAATATTTTTAACTATAATTTTAGATTTGTGTACTCTTTTCATTTCTGTTGATTTTAATTAATATATGTTGAACCTCCGTTGTTAAATACATAGACATTTAGAATTGTTATGCTTTTTTGTTGAATTGTTCTTTTTATCATTATGGACTATTCTTCTCTATTTCTGGTTATGTAGCTTTTTCTTTTTCTTTTTTTTTTTTTTTTTTGAGTTGGAGTCTCACTCTGTCACA
>NW_007247427.1:1432675-1490119 GCF_000164805.1 Carlito syrichta
CACGCCCGGCTAATTTTTTGATTTATTGTAGAGATGAGGTCTCGCCAAGTTGCCCAGGCAGGTCTCGAACCTGCAGGCTCAGGCATTCCTCTCACCTCAACCTCCCAAAGTGCTGGGATTACAGGCTGAGCCACCGAGCCCAGCTGTAGCTTTTTCTTAAGTTTCCTTTGTGTAGTATTAATATAGCCACTCCATCTTTTTAAAATGTTTCTGCAAGATATATATTTTTTCAGCCATTTACCTTGGACTTGTGACTTTATAAAGTATTTTTTTTTTGTAGACAGGAAATAGTTGTGTATTTATATATATGTATATGTATATATACATATGTATACATATATATATTCTGACAATATTTGCCTTGTTACTGGAGTATTAAGCCCTCTTAATACAATTATTTATTTGTATAGATTTATGTTGCCATCTTGCTATTTTTTTATTCACCTTATTTTTCTTTGTAGTTTGTCCTTGTCTCATCTTCTTTTGGGCAAATTAAGTGTTTGTAGCAATGTATTTTATCTATTTTACTGGTGTATTAGTTATATTTTATCTTTTTTATGGTTTAGTGGTTATTATTAACATAATTATTACTTTAACCAATCTTCTTTTGGAGAAACTGAAAGAAAAGGCAATTGGCTTATATTATCCACATCTTTACCGTTTCTAGTGCTCTTCTTTCTCTAAATAGATTATAATTTTTATTCTAGTAGCATTTTCATTTTTGCAATGCAGATCTGCTGGTGATTAATTCTTTCAGCTATTTTCTTTCAAAGAATTTTTATTTTATCTTCTTTTTAAAGAATATTTTCATTAGACTTGAGTTCTGAATAACCTTTTTTTCTAAGCTCTTAAAATATGTCATTTTATTATTTTCTGGCTTGTTTTTTTAATGAAAATCTGTATACATATCTTAATTTTTATTTCTTTATGTATACTGTCTTTTTTTTTAACCCCTATGGATATCTTAAGAATTTTATTTTGTGTTTAGTACTTTGACCATGATGTTTGTAGATGTATTAGGTGTATTGCTCTTTATCTTTATCTGGTTTGGGATTCCTAACTTCATTGATTTGTAACTTTGTTTTTCACTATTATAGGTAAGTTTTGACTCTAGTTTCTTTAAATATTTTTCTGCCCCATTTCCTTCTCTTTTTTGTGGAAGTCTAATTACATTTAAACCACTTATTTTTGTCCTACAGGTCACTGAGGCTATATTTAATTTTCTCGTTTTCTTTATCTCTGCTCACCATATTTATTGTATAGGTTATGTTAATCTAGCTTTACATGTAAACATTTATTTAGTTATTTGCAATATGCTGTTAAGCTTAGTAGTACGTTTTTAATTTCAGATATCATATTTTTCAATTTAATAATTTTCCTTTTTGAAAAATAGTTTCCATTTCTCTGCTAATTTTTGCCAGCTGTTCATTTATTATGACTATCTTTTCCTTTAAATTCTCGAATCTAATTATAGCAACATCTGATTAGGACGAAATCTGTTTCATACTGTACATATGTCTAATAACATTTTTATTGCATACTGTAGATGATATGTTGCATGAAGTCCAGATTATATTGTCTTCCCTTAAAGGATGTTGAATTTTGTTTGGGTTGTCAGTTAATGGCAAAACTTTTGTGACCTGTTAATCTTATGAATATTTTTTACTAAGAAGATTTTTTCCTTTTTGTTTTGAACTTTGTCCTAAAGCATGGACCTTGCTCAAGGATGTGGTTATGTAGTCAGCGCTCTCCACTCTGACTAAACTGGAACTCCAGTGTCTTTCAGTACTCTGTGATATCTCTTGTTTTCTTTATGGAAAACAAGAACCTTGTAGATAAATAAAACACATTTCATGAAATCACTGTAAGACATAGATTACATGTAATTCATTTTCATAAATCACACTTATTTTTGTCATTTACAATATACTGTTAAGCCTAGTAGTAAGTTTTAAGTTTCAGATTTTTAAAAATTTAATAATTTTTCTTTTGAAAAGTAGTTTCCATTTATCTGCTGATTTTTACCATCTGAGCATTTATTATGACTATCTTTTCCTTTCTTGAACATAATTATAATGATATCTGTGTCAGGATGAAATCTGTTTCTATTAATGTTTTCCCTTGAACATTGACCATACAATACCACTTATATATGCCTGGTAACATTTTATCGCATACTATACAGCTCTCACTTCTAAATAACGTGAGCTCTGCTAAACTTTCTAGGGTCTTGTCCTGCAGATGCATAACACAGCCTTTTTCCAAAGGATTATGCAGATTTATGGGTGACCTTGTGTGCTGTTGATACTTCTCTAACACCCTGCCCTGCAAATTCCAGCTACCTCAGCAATCTATGACTCTAATCTTTATATCTTGGCTCATTGAGTCTGCTGCTTTGCTTGGGCTCCACTTCTATGTACCACAGAATAAATATGCCCCCAGACAGAAAAGTGGGATTATTGTGGAGTTTATTTTGTGTGTTTTCCTCCTTTCAAGGATCATACTTCTCTGCTAGCTATTCATCAATACCTGGAAAATCACCTTAAACGTTTTGTTGGGTTTTTAAGCTGTTTTGGCGAGAGGGTAAATCTTCTTGTTACTCTATCAAGGATGAAAATGAAATTTCTATATTTAACTTTAATATTCTGAATCCAGATTATAAAGGGTAAGCTTTAAATAGCAACATACTTTTATTCTGACACCTTTTTCTCTAGGCCACTCCACATTCATTGTGAATGTGCTTAAAATTCAGCATTTTTCCAAGAAAAAACAGTTGACAAAATAAATCTATAAAAATATAAATATCAAAGTCAAGAAAATTAACTATTTTTGCTCTGCTTTTTTCTTGATTCCTACAGATAATTAAGAATGAACTATTATACTAAATGCAACTTCCTATATTAGGCCTTTATCAAGTGACAATCTCTTTATGTTTATAATAGAATCCAGTCAGAGGCAATTTTAAATGTCTATTCACATAAGAATCACTAAATGGGTGCTCTGAGACTAGTTGAATGATCCTATAAGAAGGCCAGTAGATTAGAATTAATAAGAAACTTGGATTGTAAATTCAATATCTATTGTGGATTTCATCTTTTAGGTGAAAATATTGGAATATATTGGTAGTGGAATATGTTGGTTTCCCTGAGTTTCCAATGAATGCTGTAACCAGCTGTTCCGGTTAATTGTATCTATTTGTATGTCTAAGAGAGATAGGATACTAAAGCTTTGATCTCAAATTTATTTTTGCAACTTGCGAAACACACTAGGACAAAAGTTTGTATTTTATACAAATTCAGTGCATCAGTATACTGGATCAAACATATTTTCATATCACTGGAAATGCAGATTTGCTGGACTTTTACTTTACTGCTCTCTTTTTATCTGAGTCTTTCAACTCCACACTCTCCTTGGTTCATTTCTCATATACACTTTCAGGTCAATTACAACTCTGCCTCACTGCTTGCCTTGGTCTCTGGCATCAAGATAAACATGGAACAGAGCCTTTTATCTTAGCAGGGTCTCTCCAGATACAGAATTAGAATGACTTCTCTTTCTTCAATGTATTATTTATGAAATTTTAAGTTTTTCTTTCACTTTGGGTGTGAAACCAGAACTTGCTTGGGTAATGCAGCAGATGTGGCAATAAGTACACATGATTACCTGTCTTTCTGTGATTTAGCCTATGGTCTTTCCTTGGCTGATCATTTTCAGCTGAGTTATTTTCTGGCACTAACATTATGAACTTGGGTTGACAGGACTTTGTGACTGAGGAAAATTTTAAACTCAGGCATATTGAAGAGACACACAACTTTTTTGGACAAAGGCTATTTATGGTAATAACAACCACAGATCCATTCCCAATTGCATACCACTGTCCTACTCACCAGGATAACCACTTGGCCTCATTAGAATGCATATTGCCTTCTGGCTTTTGGTAAATGTGTCGGTATTTCTCAAAGATTTTCCATCAGCCACCTCCATCAGAGTCATTCTGAGTGTTTGGGCCACACTTAAACCTGCACCAAGTTTTTAGGGTTGAAATTTAGGACTTGCATTTTAAACAAGTATGCAAGGGGTTCCCATGTATACGGAATTTTCAGAACTAGTTTTCTTGAGAAAAAATATTTTACATTCTGAATTGGCAAAATATTTACTAATTATATCTATGATCTGATTAATTCATATACTAGATGATTTCGTGTTAAATTTCTGGTCTAGAATTTTGCGAATATACTCACTGTGCTTATTGCAGTAAAGTTTATTTCTATAGCCTGGACCAAAGATTTCAATTTCAATTTCAGCCACACCATTTCCCTACTTTCTTAATAGGATATAGCAAAGTCACCGTTATGGTTCAGGTCCTTCTTTTTAAGGTCATCAGTTTTCTGGACCAATTTATTATTGTAATTGTTGCAAGTGGTCGTGGCATTGTCTCTCTCTGAACTGGGACTGATGGTGCCTCCTGGAATTCTTGTAACTTTCTGCAGATATTCTTTTCTGTATTAAAAGAGTAAGTGGGATTCTACAATGGATGCTCTGGTTCCCTAACATGACTAAGAAATTGATTTGGACATCTGCCAGGATCCCACAGTGCTTCCTGGTTTATTTTCTAGATAGTTCAAGACCAGAAGCCAAAAGTGGCGACTCATCTTCCAATGGATCTCCCTAATTCTGCTCTTACTCTCCAAAATCATTTTTTCATCACAACAGCCAGAGTGATTCTTAAAATTGTGATTCAAATCGTGCCATTCCCTTACTCAGTACCTCCCAATGGCTTCCTGTAGCAGATGCCTGGTGCACTGCCCAGATACTTGTCTCCAGGGCTGAAGCACTAATTTTCCCACATGCTGAGAATGCCAACAGCTGGCAGCCCTCAGCTGGGTCGTTCTTTAGGAATTGTCTCTGTTGAAGAGAGTTGTCTCATCTAAGGTCATTCTCATGGCAGTGTGCATCCATTGATGGTTGATGCAAAAGTATAAAGTCTGTATTCAATTGGACATTTTAGCTTTAGTGTTCCCAGTGGGATAGACTGCATCTTCCTCTGTCAAATCCTGCTTTCTTCATACTTCTGTGGGTGTAGATGCCTGAGATCCCTTCTCAGAGACTCCCTACCTATACATTTCCATCTCAGAATGTGTCCCAGGAAACTCAACTTTTGACATTTCCATGTCACTCAGAAAAGACCCAGACTCCTTCCCTATGAGATCCTGTATAGTTTGGACCTGCCTTGTACTCTCTCTCTTCTCCTCATGAATTCCGTTCCAACTACTCGGGTTTTTCTGCTGTTCCTCCCATTTCCAAGTGATTCTACCTTTTGGTTTTTGCACTTCCTTCTGCCTGGAACAGAATCCTTCCTCAGAACTCTGCATGATCTGTTTCCTTGTCTCTGTTCCAATGTAACATCCTAAAGAGAGGCCCTCTCTGATGATCCTTTCCTTTTTTTCATATCACATATTACATTTAATGAAAATAAATTTGCTGGAAAAATAGTAGGTTGAGAAGCAACTCAATGTGACAGATTATGACTCTTTTCTACAAGTTGACTGTGAATACAAGAGTTCAGCAAAACTAAATGAAACCATTCTCTGAAAATCAACTGGCCCTATATAATTTGAAAAAAAAAGAGTATTGTGTATGTTTTATCGTTATTTGCAGATGATGTGCTATAAAGCTTCATATCAGTAAATGTGCCATAAGCATATATATGTATATATGCACTTCTACCTCCACCAGTTGTTAAACACGTATCTTCTGCTTGACCTTTCGGGTAAGTACTTCCTGATGTTCCTTTAAAATTTAACCGCTTTTAGAGTTTCCTCTTGCCTAGATGTGCCCCAGGCACCTCAGAGCCTGGAGAAGTATCTAGCACATAGTAGGTGTATATTTGAAAGATGTTTCTGGGGTGTATGCACTCCTGAGGATACTAATTTTATAGAGCAACCAGCAGTAGCAATGCAATTCTGAGCTATTAAGATACATTGGCAGAAAAAGTCAGGGGGAGGTATGTTTGTTTGGTTTTTAAACTCTAAACCTCTTCAAATGCTTTTGAAATTAATAGGGTATAAAGTTTTTTGGTTTTGTTTTTAAAGAAAGCAACAACCATGATAAATACTACCACTGAGTGCTTCCGAAATGCCCAATAGCGTTTTTCATAAATAACATCTCTAAGAGTAGGTGGCATCATAAAAAATCCTAAAACAAACACTTTATAAAGCTACTGACATGAGAACAGTGGTCCCTATCTTTAAGGAACTGAAAATCTACTTGGGGAGGAAGACTAATTGGGAGCAGACACAACCTCCGAAGCCACCTGGTATGTGGATGTCCAGTGTTTATTAAAACAATGCTGTGCAAATCAGCCTCGGGACCCATGTGGACTTCTTGGAGTGATGAAGATTCTGCTCAAATCTGGACTCCACTAGTCACTCACACACATGACCTTGGGCAGGTGATCCCAACCCCTGGGACCTCTCGGATTCACATTAGCCACCAACTGCTCTGAAAACTGGAAAAAACGCCTTGGGATGCGTTGTATACAGACACGATATGAAGATATCCAATGTTCCATTCAGGGAGGGGAGCCTATCACTACATGCCCCCTCCTCCCATGCCTCGCTCCTTCCGGCAGCTCACGACAGACTGAAGTAGTGGTTCCCAGCCATCCACACTGTGCAGCCAACAGTTCCCAAGGGTGGCTGGGCCAGTCTTCCTGCCAGGGCCCCGGTGGCCTCTGACCTCCAGCCCCCACTTCCTTTAGGGTTGCCCCTCTCCGGTGGGGTGGCGGAGAGGTGTGTTTATAATCAGAGGTCCTGGTGGGCCCGAATCAGTATATTTACAGCCGAGAAGCAGAGCCTTCCTGACAAGGCCCCGATGATCCCTTCGAAAGTGCACTCCCTCCTATCAGCTTCTATCCTTTAACCCAACTTGACTTTTCTTTCTTTTTGTTTTTTTTTTGAGTCGGAGTCTCACTCTGTCACCCAGACTGGAGTGCAGTGGCCACTCCTGGCCACCGCAGCCTCACCTGCTGGGCTCCAGAGATGCTTCCGCCTCAGCCTTCCAAGTAGCTGGAACTACAGGCACGCGCTATCACACCCAGCTAATTTTTGATTTATTGTAGAGATGAGATCTCGCCAAGTTGCCCAGGTGGGTCTTGAACCCAACTTGACTTTTCTTCAAAGCACTTATCAAGCTGACATTTGAAAACGTATTTGTTTCTTACATTTCCTTTACTTGAATGCAAAGCCTATAAGTTCAGTCATATTTTTCCTGCTGAAGCGCAGTACCTGCCATGTAGCAAGTAAATATTTCTGAATGGATGAATGCATGCATCTACGAGTGAATGACTCTCAATTGACCCAACCCATTCACAGAAAATAATAGGAATAAGGATGCATATTTATTTGCCCTCAGCTTTTTAATCTTTATATCTAACAGACACTTTCACATATCATGGTATGTATATTTTTTTTAGCTCTGCCATGTATTGGCTGTGTGACCTGAGTCGGTCACTTACCTTCTGTGCCTCAGTTTTCTTACCTATATAATGTAGACACCTGGGTTGTTGCGAAGATGGAAATGCTTAGATCAGTGCTTGGAATGTGCCAACTCCTTTGTAAGTGATAATGAGCTGTTTTAAAAACCATTGTTATTATCAAATTATTCAATTTAAAATTTACTTCAACTGTCTAATAGTATTCTTTCATAAATATATTTACTTATCTGCGTTTTGTGCGACCTTTATGTTGTTTCCAAGTTGCTGCACAATCATAAATAATACTGTAATAACAGCCTTGTATGTTAGTTATTTGTTTTTTTTTGCCTCTCTGTATTTCTTTTGATCAATGTTTATGGGTAGAATTGTGGCTAAAATACTATATACTTCTGTTAGTCGAAGTGGGCTATCTGCTGTGTAATGAATTATATACAGTGATTTTAAAGTAGATGTTGCTAATTCTCTCTCCTCTAAGCTCTATTGAACTGCGCCGTCTTCAGGATGTAACTGTCAGGGTTATCACTAGTTTGCTTCAGGTCAATGGAAAAAGAAGCAAAGGGTAAGAAAGGCACATCCAATATGCTCCTCGGCACAGAAAGGAAGATTCCCCAAATCCACTCTCATTCTACAGGAAGAGTGAGTCACATGGTGTTGCTTAGATGCCAGGGGAGCTGGAATATGACCCTCTAGCAAAGGTATGGGAAGTATGGGAAGCATGAATTGTTGGTGGGCCTGTAGCTGTTTTCAGTTATAGCACTTTTTTTTTTTAAGTTGGAGTCTCACTCTGTCACCCAGGCTGGAGTGCAGTGGCATGCTCACCGGCCACCGTTGCCTCCACCTGCTAGGCTCAGACCATCCTTCCACCTCAGCCTTCCATGTAGCTGGAATTACAGGCACGTGCCACCATGTCCGGCTAATTTTTGGATTTATTGTAGAGCTGAGGTCTTGCCAAATTGCCCAGGCTAGTCTCGAACCTGTGGGCTCAGGCAATCCGCTCCTCTCCGCCTCCCAAAGTGTTGGGATATAGGCGTGAGCCACCATGCCCAGCCTATAGTACATTTTTAATACTTTTGATAGATCATTTAAATAATCACCAATCAACAAAAAATATTATATCCCTGTGGTATACTTATGAATCAAAATTCGTATTACTTAAAACGGAGACCATGTAATTAAATAAATATTTATTTAAATTTGTAATATTTCTCTGAGGTATTGCCCTCTTATTTGTATATGACAATCAAATCCCTTTTTCTGTTAAGGTTCTGAACAAAATTGAGAAATATACCGAGAAGTTAGGTGGGGATCATAATATGGTAAACCCAGTGAGTTAAACA
The DNA here is from genome assembly GCF_000164805.1 of Carlito syrichta. Classification (NCBI taxonomy): domain Eukaryota; kingdom Metazoa; phylum Chordata; class Mammalia; order Primates; family Tarsiidae; genus Carlito; species Carlito syrichta. The sequence goes on from NW_007247427.1 coordinate 1,441,508, forward strand.
GAGAATATGCGTGGGCCTGAAGACATTAGCGCACTTTCAACTATTTCTTCTCCTTGCAAGCTAGACCTGAAGGTTTGATCCTGAGAAGAGTCGTATGTGAAGAGTGGCATTTGTGAGGGCACTGACCCAAATGGCTTCCCTGAAAATGGCAGCCTCTGCTGTACTCATCAAGTTCAGGAAAGCAGTAGCCAAAAGAAACATGCTTCCAGGTGTACCCAAGGAATGCTAGCTCTGACCCTGCCCTGGGTATATTCATTAGCTAGGAGCAGGAGTAACTTAAAAGAAGGTATATATCTTGGGAGCAGTTCAGCACCCGGAATGAGAGAACCACCAGACAAGCCAGGCACAGCAAAGGAATATTGTGCCAGTGTCACCAATATAAACACTTTTCTTCCATCTGGAAGAGAAAGGGTTGTAAATTTTTTTTTTTTAATTGAGAATATATTAGGCTGGGGCAGCTCCAGCACTGTAAATTCCTGTTGACCAATGCCCAATGTACACAGCAAAACAAAACCAGGTAATTTCCACTCCAATCAAATATGTTTTCTTTGTCCTCCTTCCACATTCATCCTTTTTTTTTTTTTTTTTGACTTAAAGTCTCACTCGGTTGCCCAGACTGGAGGGCAGTGGCCGCTCCCGGCTCAGGCCATGCACTCACCTCAGCCTCCCAAAGGCGCGGGATGACAGGCTGAGCCACCGAGCCCGGCTACGAATCCTTCTGATAGGTTCCAGTTTTCAGGAAGGAGAAAGAGTAGAAAAGCAAAGGCATTGTCTGTTCAAGCTCTAAAGAAATAGCAGTTCTCACTTTCTCACCCTGAATTGTTGAAAACTTAGTCAAATGGTCACATTTGACATAACTGGCAGGGAAGTTGCATAATATATGCTAGCAACATGCTCACAGGTGAGAGCAGATTTTGATGGAAACGTAATTGTTCTATCACACTAACTTGGATATCATCTTCACCCCATACTACTGATTTACCTCTCTGAATATCCCTTCAGTAAATCCTGCCCACTCAGGGGCAGGGATGTAGAAAGAAGAATCTCTCTTTCTTTCTCTGAATCTTAAAGTAGTACTGTTTTAAGGTTGAAATAAACCAGAGGATGCTATTGGTGTGTTGTTTTCCTATTTTGCCTACTAGAGTTGAAAGGTGAAGGTTGTATTTGGCAGGCCTGATAGTTCTTTCCTGGTTTTCTATCCCTTAACTCACAGATGTGTGATCCAAAAGTGTTCAATGCCTTAAGTCAGTCTCCACATGGTTAATCTGTGGCATATTTGTCAGCTACAAAAATTCCTAGTGACACTGAGAAGTGTTCATTGACTTACTAATTCATTCTACTTTATACACTGATAATAATTTAGATGAAACCTATGGTAATTGAGAATTTATTAAGAACTACACTGGGAAGTTAATTCCAACCAAGGTTCTTGTTATAACTAGGGAATTCCTATGAAACTTTTAAACAAAAATATGGTTCCTTCTCTGAAGTAGCTTAGAATTTAAGTCAAAAATAGTGATCTATGGAAAATGTAGAAAAATAGCCCATTTTATTAACTATAAAGTACATAATCTACCCCACCTGAAGAACTTAAATAAGTCTATTTTGTTCTTACTTTCCTATTTAAACTGGGAACAATAGCCATGAATAATTGCCCTTGAGCATTTTAACCACTCACACAGATGTCTCCAAAGATAAGATTTAATTTTGGCCAGAGGACACATGAATGATTTGTAAGCCTCAGGCCCAAGTTTAGTAGGATAAACTAAAAATGTTGAATATATTTTAACTGTGAAATAAACTTTTATCATTTTCATTTGGAATGGTCCCCCAAGCTCATTTCAAATAGCTCTACATGAAAATATAATATATTATCTATGAGTAAAATTACTTCCTAAATGTATTCTTCTAAAAACATAAATCTTATACTCAGCGTACTTTCAAAGTAATTTAAAACTATAAATACTATCAAACATCAAAAAGTGCTCACAGCATTATTATCACTGTTCCAAACAAAATCTCATGCTTCATCAGTAAGGAATGAATCTATTCTACATCTGCCAGATAACAGGTTGTGGTGAATTCATTCACAGATACTGTTGGTGAAATTCTGTACTAACCATGTTGTGTTCTGTGTGGGGGCATCTCCACTGTGTGTCTTTCAGACCCTAGAGTCAATCTAAAGGCCTCAACCAGGATGGAGGAGGAGTCAGTGGCATGGAAAAAAAATAATAAATTCACTCCCACAAAACTTCTGCTTCCCTTTAATGCCCAGAGCGATCACTTTGTTCTGACATTAAAGACTAGAAAATGCTTCTATCTGCGGTCATGCTTGACTTTGAGGCCATGCTAGAATATTAAGGAAAAGTGTCTAATGGGAAGAAGTAAACTCTTGGAGTGTCAAAGGATAGATTAAATGGTATGACTTAAGATAACTTGGCATAGATTTGACCTGTAGCTTTCTAAATATTTAGTGTTATTAGTATTTTGAAAGATAGCCTATATGTATACAAGAAAGCTCTTTATTTTTTAGATAATTAAATGATATGATACTTATATAACATATCACAACATATTGAATCTTTTGTTACATTTTCCAGAATTACTAAGTTTTAGAAAATGGATCAGTACTCAGTTATTAAAAATTTGAGCAATATTACAGTACTTCTTAAAAACTTTAGTAGTTTCTAAATATTAGTGTTTTCTGTGCTATATGTGTACTCAATTTTGAATTGTTTGTAGTGCACATTAACACATAAGAAATATGGGGATTTACATAAATAAAAAAATGGTATTATGAGGGGATATCATTTAATTTATTATCCAAACCAGGATGCTTTTGAGAGTGAAAGAGGACGTGACGTACTAACTATATTCAGATAACAGACATATACTGAGACTGCCCTGATCAGTCTGGAGCACGAGTCACCCTGTTTATTCTTTGTGTCAAATTACTTTGTCTGCATGTATGCAATGACTGAATTGGGTTAGATCAGGAATCTGTAAACTATAGCCCACAGACCAAATCCAGCCTGATACACAGTTTTATTCAAAAACGAACAAACAAACAAAACTTTGGGAGGCACAGTCACATTTATTTGTATATTATTTTCTGTGACTGATTTTGCCCTACTCCAGCAGAAATGAGTCATTACAACATAGACTACATGGCCCCCAATATTTTAAGCCTAAAACATTTACTATCTGGGCCTTTACAGAAAAAGTTTCCTGTCCCTGGATTAGGTGATCTCTGAGGGTTCATGCAGCTCTAATATTTTGTGATTCTTCATTATTCTTGTTACTTTAATTGACATATTGTTTGTTGAATAGAGAAATAGCTGTACTTGGCAAATTTTATTTCAGAGTTGCTAGAATAAGCCTTGATGCAAAGCAGGTGTTAGACGTGCCCGCCTGCGAGTTAACCAGGTGAGAATTTGCCGATCTGTTTGAGGAAAGCTGTGGAGAGGCACAGCATCTGTGAGAAATGGCAGACATGGATCTGAGAGTGGGGGGTGGGACTCTCAGCGTTCTGGAAGATGGCTTATCAAGCAACCGGGTTCAGAAGAGTCCCACGATCTCAAGAGCTCTGATAAGTCCTAGGACTGCTGGAGTATCTGTAGTCATTTGTCAAACTCAGACTCTTATAAGAACATGTCGATTTTAAAAATCCTGTCATGCACACTGATTTAAATTTTTTTAATGATTATGTTTTGTCCTAAAATTTTGAGCTTGAGTTGGCATCTTCCAAGTGCATTTCAATAATTGGATTCTTTTTCAAAATCTGTGCTTCGCAGAACGCCATGCCATAGAAGTAAGTTTGTATGTGTGTGGGTAGTAGATCACGTATATCCTCATATAGACAGACTTTGGTCTTACTGTGAGTCAGATAGGAAGAGACTGCATGAGTTTGTACAGAGAAGTAAAACAGCTTACTTAAGTTTGAAAACGCTAACTACAGTCACTGTGTGGAGACCAGAATGAATGGAATCAGGATTGAAGCAGGTAAAGAAGGAAGGTATTGTATGAAGCCAGGTGAGAGATGATAATGGGTTGGATCATGGAGGTAGCAGTTGAGATGCTAAAATGGATGCATGCCAGGTATTTTTTGAGGGTTAATTTGATAGATGCAGAGACATGTGGGTGAAAGTACAGAGATGAGTCAAAGGTGACTCCAAGGCTTTGGATCTGAGCAACTTCAGCCATGGGACTGCTGTTTACTGAGATGGATACAATTGCAAGTATCCTCCATTTTTAAAGGAGAGGAATATCAGGACCTATGTTTTGGAAATGGCCATTTTGAGGTATCTATTTGACATCTCAACACAGAAAATGTTGAGAAAATAATTGGATATATGAATTCAAATTTCAAGAAAGAAGTCTGACTGACCTGTAATGAATGTATTACAGTCGAATGAATGAAATGACTTTGAAATAAATATATATTCATTCCAGTTCAGTTAGACTTCTACCCTGAAATATATATATTTCAAGATAGAATAAATGAACATGCACACATCATCAGCATAAGTGATCTATACAAGTATGAGACTAGAGAGCACAAAGAGAGTAAATACAGACGTCAGAGACCTAAGCTCTAGAGGCAGAATCTAGAAAAAGAGATTAATGCACCATGGCTTCATGGGAGGAAGAGAATCAGGAGTTACAGAAGCCAAGTGAAGAACTACTATGAACAGGAGGATATGATCTGCATCAAATGCTGCTGATCAATCAGTTAAGGTGAAAACTGGGAGTTGACCACCAGATTTCGTTATGTAGAAGTCACTGGTGATAATAACAGCAGTTTCCATGACACTGTAGATGAAAGCTTGATAGGCACATATTTAAGAGAATTTAAAGAGAAAATTGCAAGTCCTCGGGTATAATCAACACTTTTGGCTCTCTGGCCAAAGACCACTAAGAACACACTATTGTTGACCAAGTTGGTTTTATTGCTCATTAAAATGGGGAGACAACACACTGGGGGGAATAGTGGGCATCTCAGGAAGAGATGGGGGTTTGGAAAGGATTAAAGATCTTTGTTTTGGATTGGAAGCTGTCCGGAAGAAGGGATAACTCTATGACTGAACATCTTAATAAATCTTATCGACAGGGCAGGAAGACTAGAATGAGATCAAAGCTACGGTTAGTGAAGAAGTAGGTGTCACTCATATCAAGAAAGGGACTGTTTGGTAGTTTTGTGGTTTACACAATGACCTTGTTTTTATCAGCGCTTGAATAAAATTGTGAAGTGGTTATGTTTTTGTTTTTTTTTGAGTTGGAGTCTCACTCTGTCACACAGACTGGAGTGCAGTGGCCGCTCCCGGCCACGGCAGCCTCGACCTGCTGGGCTCCGGCAATCCTTCCGCCTCAGCCTTCCAAGTAGCTGGAACTACAGGCACCTGCTACCACGCCCAGCTAGCTTTTGGTTTATTGTAGAGATGAGGTCTCGCCAAGTTGCCCAGGCGGGTCTCGAACCTGCGGGCTCAGGCAGTCCATTCACCTCAGCCTCCCAAAGGTGCGGGATTACAGGCTGAGCCACCGAGCCTGGCTGTGGTTATGTTTTTTGACTCACTTTGTCATGGTCACTTTGTCTGATGCTGATGTTCTGTGGCGTTATGTCCAAAGAGGAGAACACCAAGGTCTAGCTGTGAGTGACTGTTAGTAGACCACCACTAAGAACTTAGGTTTGAACTTTGTAACTGAATATTATTATTTTTGCTCCTTTTCTTTCTCAAAAAAAAAAATTACAAGCTTGGTTTTGTTTTACTTTCTGTGCCACCCTTTTAATTCTGAGGCTTTATGTTTTGGAGATTAACAGCTACCCTAACACATGACCTTGCAAGTTTCATAAACTTGGCAGAAGGCAACTGTATATGAAATTGTAGTAAAAGTCTATATGTGACCAGCACATTGGGAGGCTGAGGCAAGTGGATTGCCTGGGCCCACGGGTTTGAGACCAGCCCGAGCAACTCGGTGAGATCTCGTCTCTACAATAAATCAAAAATTAGCCAGGTGTGGTGGTGCGCCTGTAGTTCCCGCTACTTGGAAGGCTGAGGCGGAAGGATAGCTGGAGCCCAGCAGGTCGACGCTGGGGTGGCCATGAGTGTTTCATTGCACTCCAGTCTGGGCGATGGAGTGAGACTCCAACTGAAAAAAAAAATTCTATATATTGCAGTACAACAGGGATGTATTAGTTTTATTTGGCCATAGAAGCAAACCGATTAGCGACTTTCAAACTGATCAACAAAACACTTGAGATATTTACTTGAATATATCAAGGCCCAAAGTCTTTGGTTGTGTGTTCTGTCAGAAAACCCTATTCTCTACTTTCTTTGGGATTGTGTTTCTTACTTGTGAGAGATATGCTACATTTCCTGTGTAAGTGGTAAACCAAGGCACTTAGGCTATGGCTTAATATCCATTAGCAGTACTGAATGTTATTGAATATTGCATAGTTTCTTAAAGTTGCTTTTATTAAATTAGCTGTTGGGTAAGATCTTGTCATTTTTAGTAATTCTGGACTACAGAAAGATTTTAATTTTTTAAATATGTTTTTGTGCATTTGGTAAGATAATCCAATAGCTATATTCAAAAATAGAAAATGAGTATAAATTTGCATAAAATTAGCCCCATGGAGGGTTCAAATTTGTCTCTCACTGTTTAAGTGATTTTATTTTTCAGCTGTTTTCTGATTGGTTGAAACAAAAGTAGGGACGATATAAGTGGTCTTTCTTACAACACACATCAACATGTTTATGGTCAAAAGTGAAAAATTCACAATGAGAAAAGAAATTCTCCCTCATACCTCCAGCCATAAGGACTGGTGGTTATCAATTTCTTTTTATATCATTCAGAGATAGTCAGTGCTGATACAAGTATTTACAAATGTATTCTTTTTACTTTGTGCAACTAGTCTGCACTTGCTTTTTCACTTAACGATGTATCTTGGGGGGATTGTTCCATTGCTTAATACATAGAATTATCTCATTAATTTTAAGCATTTAAGAGTGATCTATTTTATAAATATACAAAGGTTATTTAAATAATCTCCCATTACTGGATATTTAGGTTATTTTCAAACTTTTACAACCACAAATAATTTTTCATTGAATAATCTTAAACATATACTGTGTAACTGAGGGACAAATTTTCAGAGGTAGAATTTCTGGGTCAAAGGCCATTGATACTTCAAAATTCAGTAACTGTTACCAAATTTCTATGCATAGAAGTTGTACGAATTTCTACTCCCACTAGCTGAGTACAAGAACACCCGTTCCCCATGCCATTAATATCTTTCATATATTTTTATAGTATTTTAATGTATGCTTTTACGTTTAACAAATGCTTTTTTTTTAATCTGAATTTTTTGAGGGTTTAAAATATGAGCTATGGATTCAAATCAAAGTTTTCCAGGACCTAATTGTTCCATTATCCTTTCTTGGCTATTTTACCTTTCTTGCCATCAATGTGAAACAGAAACGTTATCATATACTTAATTTTTAAGTGAATTTGTCCTTATTTCTGGAATTGCTATTCTTTTACCTGAATCTGTCTCTCTTTTCATATATAATTTATTTTAGTATTTAGTAAGGCTAAATTCTTCTCAGTACTTTTCTTTTTCATAATTTCCCTGACTATTGTTAGTTTTGCTTCCTTATTTCTCCATGTGAACTTTTGAGTGAGTTGAAAGAAAATTCATTAATAATTGTTGGTATCACATTACATGTTCACACCACTTTGGGGAGAATCTATGTCTTTGGCTTATTTTCTCCTATCCAATCTCATGGTGGGTTTTTTTATTTGTTTAGTTCTTCTCTTTTTTCTTTTAACTATGCTTTAGAATATCTTAAAATAGATCTTTACAGTTCTTGTTCAGCATATTCCTAGTTTGTTGTTGATGATGTTGTTGTGTTGAATCCCTTTTGTTAGACTTCTAGTTATGTGTTTATATGTGACAGCTGTTTATTTCTGTGTATTAATCTTGTACCCTGACGTCTTCCTAAACTTTTATTATTTGTAATCATTTTTAAGTCATTTCTCAAGTATTTTCTAATTATACAATTATATAATCAACAAATAATTTTATTTAATCTTCTTCAGTTTGTATCCATATGATTTGCTTTCTTCTTTTTTTTTTTTTTTTACTTTGGCTGAGCATATTAAATAATAGTGGTAGAAGTAGACGTGTTTCTGACTTTAGGGGAAATGCATTTACTAGTCTTCACTAAGTATTTTGTGGATGTGTGTGTGTGTGTGTGTGTGTGTGTGTGTGTGTGTGTGTACATATATATTTATTTTAAGTAAATACCTACTTATATTTATTGTATTAAAATTTTAAAAAAACATGATGTTAAATTTTTCTGATGTTAAGTTTTTAAAAAATGTTTGCATGGCCAGCATCTATTGAGGTTATTCCTAATGGAAAACAAACCTTGGGCTAGTAGCATAAACCCTAGCCCTACTTAATCAGATGTAATAGTCTTTTGTTGTAAGTATGGATGCTGTTTGTTAAACATATTTTATGAGGACTTTTTCATACATATTTATAAGTTATATTGATCTCTAGATATTTTCTAGTGTTGTCTTTAATGGGTTTAGGTATCAAGATTGAAGATATTTTTCTAACTTAAATTTACTAAGAAGGTCTTTAGCTTATCACATTAGAATTATCTGGAGAAACTGCACAACTTCCCTATGAATACATCTGGACCTGGTGCTTTTTGACTGGAAGGAAACTTTTGACAATTCCCATTATTTCTTCAATGAAAATGATCGGTTTGTATTCTTGCTGTGTATCCTGAGATCAGTGTTAGTAAGTTATCTTTCTCCGGAAAATTATTCATTCCAAAATTTATTTATTCTGGGTTGTTGAGTTTAGTTTTCTGAATTTATAATTGACTTTGATTTTATTGTGTTACTATTATTCTCTTTTTATCTATCTATATATTCTCTTTTCATCATAACTATATAGTAATTAGAGCTGCATGATTTATGTTATTTAAATTATATGCCTTTGGTTTCATTCATTCTGATAAAAATAAAATTAATGGAATTGAATAAAGACTCCCACTACTAATGTGTTTTGCCCGTTTCCCATGTATTTTGTCTGTTTTATTAATGTTAATACTGTGTTATCTGGAAAATATGTTCTCATAACCAGGTCTTTGTTGTGGACTCCATGTTTTATCAAGTTAAATAATATTTTAATTTTGTTGCTGTATAAGTCTCTTTGGGAGACTTTCTATTCTATTCTTCTGTATATTTTTTATCCTACTGTCAATAATATGAACTCTTAGTTAATATAGCTTGATCATAACATATCAGATAGAACATTTCCTATCCCACCCCACACATGTCAATCATTCTTCAAAATTTTATTTTCTATCTTTGGTTATCTCCTTTTCAGTGTAACTTTGAGTAGCCAATTGTTATGCTTCAAGATGTGTATATTGAAATTTTAATTAGAATTACATCTATGAACCACTATGGGAGCAATTGTTAATCTTTGCAATATTAGATATTCCTGTCTGTGAATATAGATTATCTCTTCATTTGTTAAGTCTTCTTTATGTCTTTTGGTAACATTTTCTGATTTTTTAATGTGCGGGTCTATAATGCCTTTTGTTAGATATATTCCTAAGTATTTTATAAATGTTCCTGCTATAATAAATACTATCTTTCAAAGTCACATTTTCTAATTGGTTGTTGCTGATATATAGAAACATGCTTGCTTTTATATCCTGTCCTTTCATTTTTCCTCTTTGTTAAGCTCTGCTAGTATTGCAAATGAATCATGCTTTCTCTAAATAATTGCATTTATATTTTCTCTTCCAAACCTCATGGCTTATCTTCATTTTTCTTGGCTTTGTGCTGGCTAGAACTTCCATGACAAGCTGACTTGGCGTAATAGCAGACATGTTTGTTATAGTCCTGAGTTTAAGAGATTGTAACTCATTTTCCAAAAAAATATGCCAATGTAGTGATTATCCTATATGGACAATAATAGAATTAGTACATTTCAATTTACTTTTTTCCACTTTTCTACTGATGATTTTTAGTTGATATTATTTTTTAAAGTTTATGTTTGTGTTTTTAAATATATTTATCCTATTCATATCTTATTTTTTTTATTTACCTCTCTTGAACCCCTTATACTGAAGATGAGAAAGCCTGTGCACTTATACTACCATCAATGTTCTCTTCCCATTATCTTAGCAAATATATTTATTTATATTTCTTCATCATCAGTCTTTTAACAGTTACATTTTATTTTTCAACTATTGTCTTCTGATGTATTTCTGTATTCAGATAGTAGTTAAATTATATTACAGTAAAATAATCACATCTGTTCCCTTGTCATAGTTTCTACTTTCACCTTTTAATTGACCAAAATATATCCTCTAATATGCTTTTCAAGATGGGCCATTTGGAAGTATGTTACATGTTGCCTTTAAATTTAAACAAAAGTTTAACTGAGTTTAAAATTTTTTATCCTTAAGTTTTATTATTGTAGTTTTAAATCTAACAGTGAATGTTGTTGAAAAGAATAGCCTGAATTTTTGCAAATATAGGTGTGAAGTTTGATCTTTCTGCCTAGCTGAACAAAATTTTTTTGAGTTTTTGTCTTATTCTTTATTCCTAACTTTTTATTTTGAAAATTTTCAAGTCCACAGACAAGTTGTAAGGATAGTACGATGGATATCCATATATTCTTCACTTAAACTCACAAAGTTTTAATATTTGTCACATTTGCCTTCTTGCTTCTGCTATCTTTGTATGTGTCCACAGATACAAATTTTTTGCTTGAATTATTTGAAAGAAAAGTAGAAGACATGAAACTATACCTATAAGTACTTCAGTATATACCTACTAAGAATAAGACTATTTTACATAACCACAAGATTAATATCACATTCAAGAAATTTACCATTAATGTAACAATATTTTCTTTTCTTTTTTTGAGTTAGAGTCTCACTCTGTCACCCAGACTGGAGTGCAGTGGCCGCTGCCGGCCACCGCAGCCTCGACCTGCTGGGCTCCGGCAATCCTTCCACCTCAGCCTTCCGAGTAGCTGGAATTACAGGCATGTGCTACCACGCCCGGCTGATTTTTGATTTATTGTAGAGATGAGGTCTCGCCAAGTTGCCCAGGCGGGTCTCGAACCCACGGGCTCAGGCAATCCACTCACCTCAGCCTCCCAAAGCTGAGCCATCGAGCCCGGCGACAATATTTTCTAATACACAATTTATAAAAGTTTGTTAGGAAAAACATTTCACATGCCCAACCTGTAATCTATCCTGGTGGGTAGCAACATCTTTTCAGACAGTGACATTTCATATTTTTAGGTCCATGGTCCTTTGTACTATCTGATACAGGCTTATCTCCTGAAAAATGTCTATGCAGAAAGTGAAACACCCAAGACTTCCTGTAAATTCTAAAGGTTCACAAGCCCTGAGTCCTCATGCAAAACTATCCCCAGGAAGGAGGAGGTGAGTAAATCCGGCTTACATTTTCTTTAAAAAATTTTTTTTTAAATTAAAAAGATGTGATGTACAATTCAGGGTTAGGTATACAAACGTTGATTATGCAGGTACCCTTGTTGATGAGGTATGCCCCCCTTCCCCTAGCAGTTTCGTTCAACTGCCAATGTCACCTCCCTCCCCTGACAGTTTCCCACTACTACCAATGCCTTTCTTATAGTATTATAATTGTTCAAGTTCTGCTTATTAGTGAGAACACATAGTACTCTGTTCTTTGTTTCTCTGATAGATCACGGAGTATGATAGACCCTAAATCCATCCAAGTTGCTGTGAAGTCCATATGTTTCGCCTTCTTTTTGGCTGCGTAATATTCCACTGTATATATGTACCACATTTTTTTATCCAGTCCAGCTTCAATGGGCAGCATGGTTGGTTGCTTGTATTTGCTATTGTGAATAGAGCTGCAACAAACATACATGTGCAGTTATCTTTTTTGTAGAATGATTTGAGTTCCTCTGGGCAATTCCCAATAGGGGAATTGCTGGGTCATATGGAAGGCCAATTTCTAGTTCTTTCAGAAATCGACACATTGTCTTCCAAAGAGGTTGCACTAGTTTTCATTCCCACCAGCAGTGTAGAAGCATTCCTTTTTCTCTGTATCCTTGCCAGCATCTGTTATTATTTGTTTTATTAATTATGGCCATTCTTACTGGGATTAGGTGGTATCTCAATGTGGTTTTGATTTGCATTTCTCTGATGATGAATGAGGCTGAGCACTTTTTCATGTGTCTGTTGGTTGCCCTTACCTCTTCTTTTGAGAAGTGTCTATTCATGTCTTTTGCCCACTTTTTAATGGGGCTGTTTGTTTTTTCCTTTTGACATGTTTGAGTTCTTTGTAGATTCTAGATATGAGACCTTTGTCAGATATACAGTTGGCAAATTTTTTTTTCCCATTCTTTGGGCCGTCTCCCTGCTCTCTTGATGGATATTTTGCTTTGCAGAAGCTCATCAGTTTGATGAGGTCCCACTTTATCTTATTTCTTATGGTTTAGGCACTTAGGGTTCTGATCAGGAATTGGTTGCCAGTTCCAATTTCCACAAGGGTGTCACCTGTGTTTTCTAATATTCTCATAGTTTGAGGTCTTATGTTTAAGTCTTTGGCTCATTTATAGTTAATTTTTTTTGTATGGTGATAGATAGGGGTACTGTTTCAATCTTTTGCATGTGATCAACCAGTTTTCCCAGTTTTCCCATTTACTGAATAGGTTCTCCTCTCCCTAGTAGTTGTTGTTGGAGGTTTTGTCAAAGATGAATTGGTTAAAAAATTGAGACTTTGCTACTGGAATCTTTATCCTGTTCCATTGGTCTATATCCTGTTCTTGTACCAATTCCAGGCTGTTTTGATTACTGTAGCCCTGTAGTAAAGTTTGAAGTCCGCAAGTGTGATACCTCCTGCTTAGTTTCTTTTGCTAAGGATTGTTTTGGCTATTTGTGGTTGTTTTTGTTTCCATATGAATTTCTGTACTGTCAGTTTCAGGCCTAAGAAGAATGATGTTGGTAATTTAATAGGTATTGTGTTGAATCTGTAGATTGCCTTTGGTAGGATGGACATTTTAACAATGTTGATTCTTCCTATTGATGAGCATGGAATATTTTTCCATTTGTTTGTGTCTTCTTGGATTTCTTTGAGCAATGTTTTGTAGTTCTCATTGTAACAGTCTTTCACTTCTTTGGTTAGGAAGATGCTGAGGTATTTCATTCTTTGTGTGTCTATTGTGAAAAGGATTGTGCTTTTAATTTTGGTCTCTGCCTGCTTGTTGTTGGTATACAGGAATGCAACTGTCTTTTGCACATTTATTTTGTACCCTGAGACTTCGTCAAAGTTCTTTATCAGTGCAAGCAGCTTTTTGATAGAGTCTCTTGGATTTTCAAGTTATAGGATCATATCATCAGGAAAGATGGATAACTTGCCAAATCTCTGTTGCAAATTCTTTCAGTGTTTCATCTTGTCTTTCTTGAGTCTTATTCATTCTCTCCATCCATTCCCTAATCCCTGTCATATTCTGGGGCCAGTCATTGGTGACTTCCATTGTTTGGGCTCCAAGGTCTGATTTTTCAGGAGTTTTCTTTTTGTTACACTTGAAATTGCCTGTGGTCTTCCTTTGGCTTTTCCTCATTTGTGACAAATCTCTTGTTTTTCTCTTTAGTTCTTTTATTAAGTGTCAGTGGGAGAGGCTTTCCCTTCTGATGTTTGCTCAACCCTCTATTCTTCCCTGATCTGGTCTCTGAATTTGTTCTATTCTGAAATAGGACTGTGGATGGCAAGCTTTGCTGTCACTTGTAGTTTCTGAAAGTCGAATAAGGTAGGGGATGGGGCACTAGGATTCAGAAACTACTTGCAAATTACAGTGTTCATTGTGGTGGTATGTGTTCCCTGAGACCCACTCCTCACTACCACTCTATATGATGATGCAAATCAGAAATCAACACAAAAAACAATTGAACACACAGAAATACACACACATCGCAAAAACAAACTGAAATAACAACAAAGTGAAACAAAACAAACAACAACAACAAAAAAAAAACAAGAAAAGTGAACACACACACACACGTTCCTAGCACAAAGTGAATGGAAAAGAAAGACAGAAAGACCAAGGAAAAAAAAGGAATTCAGATTGAACCCTCAAACATATATTGACACACACATTAAATGATTAAAAATAAAAAACCCAGAAGAACAAAAACAAACCACCACCAACAACAAAACAGAAAGATGAACACACAATCATTCATATACACACATAAACAGAAAACAACAAACAAAAGAAGAAAGAAACAGAAAAAGAAAGAAACAAAGAAAAAATATTTGTGAGATGCAGATCAAACCTTCACATATATATTCATGCACAAAGGAAAAAATATTTTAAAAATAGATGAACTAACAAACAGACAAAACAATTTTAAAAATTAAAAAAAAATTAAAAATTAAAAACAAAACTGCCCTCTTGTGGCAAGCTCTGTAATTGTTCCTCTAATCTGGTCTCTCCTGCAGAGCTTCCACCTCTTTCACTCTCTCCGCATTGTCCAGAGCAGAGAAGGAGGCGGGGCAGTGGAGGTGGTTGGGGCTGCAGTCCTTCCCTCCCACTCTCATAGGGTCAGGGAGATCTCCTCCAGTGGGGAGGTGCGGAATTATCTTTTTCCCAGGTATGTTCTTGCAGGGGGTGCCCCAGCCAGGCCTATCCTGGAATGGAGTTCTCCTATTGCAACTGACGTTTAGGTTCTGCCTGGGTTTGTCCCTCTCAATCATGGCCCAGCTGTGTGGGTCTGATGTTCAGAGGATTGCTGGGGAAGAAGGGGTGTTGGTCAGTCCCAGACTCACCACTAATCTCTTTGGAGTTCTTCCTCATCCTTTGCTGGCCACACCCTTTGTCCTACAGCTGGATCAGGGTAGGGGGTGGGGTGCCTGGGATTCAGCACTTGTCAGGTCCCTCCAAGGTTTGTGCTTTCAGGATATTTCCTCTGGGTCACGATCAGTCCCTGAGTAGTTGATCCACCAGTCCCAAAGATCTTGTCTGTTGCTCCCTGGTGAGCAAGTCAGAACACTTTCCTGCCCCACGTTCAAGATGGTGGAGGGGTACCTCTCTTGTCCTCTCCAGTGTGACTCTGCCTCTGGCTTCCCTCTATAGCCCCTGCTGCCAGTGTCTGGCCATGTACTGAAGTGGTGAGGCAAAACCTGGAGTTGTACTCTCCTGCTGCAGTGGTGAGGCAGAGCCTGGGTTGGTAGTCTCTCCCCCCTGCTTTGTCACAGGAAAACTGTTATCTGTTTTAAAAAATGACACTTAACTTCTGCAACCTGCAAAGAACCAGGCACCAAGCAGAGAAGCTGCAGCACCAACTGTTGCACCAGGACCCTGGCCACTTACTCACGAGCCCCCACTTAGTCAGTCTTTCCCGGCATTTTCTTCCCAAGAAGGGTTTTGTTGATTTTTAAAAAATGGTGATCGGCTTCTGTGTCCCAGGAATCACTAGGGTCCAAGTCCAGCAGCTGCGGCACCAGTTGCTGTACCAGGAGAGCCCTGTCTGCTAGCTCCCTATCCCTCACTCAGTCAGTCTCTCACAAGGCCACTCACTCACCAACACATACACAAAGTTTTCCATACACTAACTCACTCACACTGGGACTCACATAATCTGACTGGCTTGGCTGCCATCTTCCCGACCTCTCTGGCTTACATTTTCTGAAGCCTTACCTAAATTCTCCCTCTTTGTGTGTTTACCTTTTCAAGATCATAGTACTTAGAAAGAAAATAGTCTTAACTCCATCAACATTTTGTTCTCATGCTTCCCCAAGGTCTGTGAAATTTTTTTTCTTCTCTTACTCCCTGCCTCTCTTCCTTCCCCTGCTCCTTCCCTTCCCCCTCCTCTTCCTTCCCCTCCCCCTCTTTTCTGTTCCCCCTCCTCTTCCTTCTTGTTATTTTTCTTTTTTAAATTGAGATTATAATTATGCACAGTAAAATGCACAGATCTCAGTTGTATAATTTGATGATTTAACAAATCCATATACTAGTAAAACCAATGACTTGGTAAAGAGATACAATATGTCCATCATTTTAGAACATAGAATCAATTCCTCACCTCTCCAGTGGCAACCACTCTATTCATTTCTGTCCTTAGAGATTACTTTTTTTTTCCTCAAAATTTATATAAAAGGATTAATAGTGTATGAGCTTTTTGGTCTGGCTTTTTTCACTTAATACAGCATTTTTGAGACTCACTTATGTTGTTGTAAATATCAGAAAGTTATTTCTTTTTATTACTGGGATAGTGTTCCATTGTACAAATAAAATACAGCATATTAACCATTCTCCTCCTGAGTGAAACATTTGAGTTGTTTCCCATGTTTTACCAATATTAATTAAGCTTCATTGAATTTCTTGCATAAATCTGTTTTTGCAAGCATATGTTTTTCATTTGGGGGAGTAAGTACTTAGGAGTGGAATTACTGGCTCAGAAGATAGGTGTATATTTAATTCTATAAGAAACTGACTAAAACGCTTTCCAAATACTATGTGTACTCCTACCAATGTTGAATTATATCCCCTGTTTCTTTGCTTCCTATTCAGATTTGATATTGTAAGTCTTCTCATTTTAGCCAGTCCAGTAGGTATGTAGCATTATTTCCCTTTGGTTTAAATTTACATTTCTTTTATGACCAGAAGAGTCGAGTGATGTTTTATGTGTTTATTGTGCATTTATATTCTTTGCTGAATTGCCTATTCCAGTCTTTTGCCCATTTTTACTGATCTTTTTGTACTTTATTATTAATTTCTAGTTCTTTACCAATGAGTGATTCCTGTGAGTAGCTGATGGAGAAGGAAAAAAACAACCCAAGCTTGGTTTGTGGATGGATTGGAATCTGAGTGTAAGAAGAAAATGGGTGGCACTTCATTGGCTTACACTCAGGGATGGCCCTGAAAAAAGTTATGAGAGAACCTCCTCCCATGGGCAGAGCATCCAGGCAGGCACCTGGTCATCTGCATTTTGTGAAGTGAGAAGATGCCTGAGGTTATATAATACACACATGGACTTAGGAGCCATAGCATGTGGCCTGGTCAGCTGGCCAGGGACTGGGAGAAAAAAAGAGCGCAACTCATTCCAATAGAGAATTATTGACTTTTATTTATTGTTTCATCATCAAGTCAGCACAACTCAAACTCCTCTCCTACCTAAAATCATTTCCACTGGAAAAAAGACTTAAGAGTTATGTCTGTGATAACAGTCCCAGGATTATAACTGTCAAATTTGTCTTGAGCTGGATTGTTATAATTGTGATGAATAAATATTGATAAAGTAAGCTAATTTATATTTACTACCTTATCACATCAGATATTCATAATGCTTTTCAAATCTGCCACGCTATTTTTAATAACAAGATTACGCATGTAATAAGAACAGACTTTTTCTTATCCCCCCATGTCCACTGGCTAGTCTCCAGAGGCAGAAAATATCTTGTTGTTTATCTCTGTGACAAGGTAAGTGCTCTAATCAAATACTCCTCTGGGCAATCACAGACTGCATGTTCTCTGGTGGCTTTATAAGTCATGTATCAGAAAATTTACTTATAAAACAAGAACATTAGGCAATAGCTTTGGGAAACTGGAATCTAAAATATAAAATGAAGGGAATTAATTAATTATATGTTCTTTAAAACAACAACATTTGGTGTTTCATATTTTACAATACACTACTATCTTGACGTGAAGGTTGATAAATAATAGTTTCTCATATTTAGAGCTTGCATCAAGAATATTTCTTGATCTGGACTTGTACTGTCTAAACTGGCACCAGTAGTTACATATGACTACTGAACAATTGAAATACAACTCATCCTAATCAAGTTGGACTGTGAGCATAAAGTATAAACTGAATTTTGATGGCAAAGTATAGCAAAAATGTAAAATACTGATAATATAGTTTTTTATCAATTAAAGTGAAATGTTTTTTATATTTGGGTTGAATAACATGTAATGAAATTTAATTTCACTTATTTCTTTTTATTTTTAAATGTGGCTACTAGAAAATTTTAAATTACATGCATAGCTCCCACCTGTGGCTTGAATTACTTCCCTGTTGGGCATTGATGGTCTGGAGTAATACGATGAGAAAAATTGTCAGGATAGCTGAACATATGGGTTCCAGGAGTAGCATTTTAGTTATAAATAATGGTAGGAGTTGACATTAGAATCCTGGGTTCTGGGAACTCAACAATTGTGTCAAGTATTCATCTGGAGCTTTGTAAGATCTGTGTGACTGAATAAGCTTCCATAATTACCACTAATTTAAAAATAAAATTATAATGTACAGCACATAGGATTCAAATTGTAATACTATTATTTCACCAAATCTTTTGCCATTATTATTAACTCAAAGTTTTATAATGATCATGATTTGTACCTTTATTCTTTCATCTACATACTGGACTCACCACTGCATTAAGCGAGATTTATGGGAAGGGTGGAAGGTAGTCAATGACTATAACAACAGCAATGACCAAAAAGCAAAACTTAAAGCTTTAGCTCAATTGTCACGATAATATAGAAACATAAATATCACCTGGCGCCCATCACAGGGAACTAGGATTTCTCTCGGTTTTTCCCTCTCCCCACTGTTCATAGTCAATCCTTCCTTCTATTCTGTCTCCTAAATAACTCTCAAACTTTCTTCTTCATCCTCACAACCATTGCTACTGCCTTGCCAAGATCTCTTAGCATGTTTCGGACTATTGCAGTGTCCATGATTGGGGCCCCAAATTCCAAGTTCCTTTGAATTCTACTATCTATTCTTCAAATGGGAACCAACTGTTTTTTTTCCTAAAATCCTAATTTGTTCAACTCCTCTATTAAAAGCTCTGCAAAATTCCAGATTGGCCACATGATAAAGTACACACTGCCCTGAAAGCATTCAGGACTTTTTCCTTTCTACTCACTTTACCACATTCTCCTCTGTGTCAGCCTATTGGACTATTCTGCACTTTCCTAGTGTACTGTATCTGCCTAAGTCTTTGAACATGTGCACACTGGTATATTTTCCCGGGATGCCATCTCTACCCTAAATATCTTCCACTTGGTCATCTCCTATCATTCTGAAGGTGTTATGGACCAAACTGTGTCCCCTCAAATTCATATGTTAAAGTTCTAACTCCAAATTTGACTGCATTTGGAGATGGGCCTTTAGGAAGTCATCAGATTAAATGAGATTATAAGGGTGGGGACCTAATCATATAGGATTAGTGTTCTTATAAGAAAAAAACACCATCATGAATTTCGCAGCAACCTGGATGGACTTAGAGTCTATAATACTGAGTGATCTTTCACAGAAACAAGGAACTAAGTATCACATGTTCTCACTCATAAGCAGACCTTGAATAATTATTGTAATAAGAAGAGCAGGAAACTGGGTGGGGGCATGGAGGGGCGGGGAGGTGGGATTGGCAGTAGTGGGAATCTGCCTGGGGAAGGGGGGACACACCTCATCAACAAGGGTACATGCATTATGAATATGTGTATATATAACCCTGAATTGTACCCCACAATTTTATTTTATTTTATTATTTTATTTTTTTGAGTTGGAGTCTCACTCTGTCGCCCAGACGGGAGTGCAGTGGCCGCTCCCGGCCACCGCAGCCTCGACCCGCTGGGCTCCGGCGATCCTTCTGCCTCAGCCTTCCGAGTAGCCGGAACTACAGGCGCGCGCTACCACGCCCGGCTCATTTTGATTTATTGTAGAGATGAGGTCTCGCCAAGCTGCCCAGGCGGGTCTCGAACCCACGGGCTCAGGCAATTCACTCACCTCAGCCTCCCAAAGGCGTGGGATTACAGGCTGAGCCACCGAACCCGCCTACCCCACAATTTTAAAATAAAAGATTTAAAAGTTAAAGAAAGAAAAAGACACCAGAAAGCATTCTCATTCTCTCTCTCTCTCTCTCTCTCTCTCTCTCTCTCTCTCTTGCTTTCTCTCTCATTCTCTTTATCTCTCTCTCTTATGAGGAAACAGAGGGAAGGTAGCCATCTGCAAGGTAGGAAGAGAACCCTCACTAGAACCCAACCATACTGGCACCCTGATCTTAGATTTCTAACTTCCAGAACTGTGAGAAAATAACTGTCTGGTATTTAAATTACCCAATCTATGTTCTGACAGCCTAAGCCGACAAATACAGTAAACTCTTCTCAAACCTCCGTCCCTGAAGGGCATGTTCCAATGTCCGAGACCTGTGTCTTCCTTCTTACACACAATCCCTGATAGTCTATCAGTGTCCACATCATATTGTGGTTATTGTCATTTTTATCTTCTGTACTGGTTTGTAAATTTCTTGAAGTCACAAAAAAACCTTTCATTTATCTTCGTATCAGAACTCTTAGCACTTTGTTTAATGTTGGAAAAGGTTCAGGACGGAAGTGATGTTTTGTTGGCTGAACACATGGGAGTGTTTTGTCAAAATCTTCTAAAGTAAATAAAGAGTATTTTGGGAAATACACTTTTTGTAGGGTTCTCATAAGTAACGTTCAGCTTGAAGCTATCTGGACAGAAGGAGCAGCGGGGATGCTGAACCAGTTTTTCAGCTGGGAAGACCTTGGTAAGTCCTGTTGGAAAGGTACCAGCCACCACACTTAGTTAATGCTTACATGGGGTGGGTGGAGGGGGAGTATTCCAATGAGGTATCCTGTGACCTCAGATGCAAAAGATCAACAGCAAGGGAGTAAGAAGGAATCTCTAGTTGTCAAAACACAGTAACCGGATCCCTCAGAGAAACACCAGGGATTGTGTATTTCAGATGACTCCTCTTCTGCAAGCACTGCTACATTGGTTCAGTTTTCAGCTTTCACACTTTCCCAATGCAAAACGAACAGGGGCCGGTTTTCTCATGCTTGACTAGGGCTGTATCATTTATTTTTCCCCTCTGATTAGTTTTGAAAACGGAGTCAATTCTTTGTCATTTCATGAGAGCCCAGGTAGCTGAGATATGATACAGTATGTGCTCCTTACCTGTCTTTATCAATTATCTTTCCCTTTCCATTTGTGACCTAGCTATTTGCTAATTTTCTAAGCATGTAGTGTTAGGTGGCTGTATAAATTAGACCTGGCAGATTTCGAGGGTGTTCTGGAGAGTTTTCAGGAGTGGAGGATAAGGCTCCATGGGTAACTGCTAAGTAGCCTGCTGAAAGTAAAAAGATGTGGTTTATCCTTGAGGCCATCAGAGATTTGGACATAGAAAGTTCTGGCTTAGAATTCTAACTACTACTTATTTTCTGTGTGACCTTTGATAAATTACTTCACATCCATGAGCCTCACAATCTGTAAAATGGAAAATGACGTTTGCTACGTAGTGTTGCAAAGATGAGAGACAATAAACATAAAGCACTTGGTGAATGTGAGCACTCCATAAATATGAACTATTATTAATAATATTCCTGCTGGTCCATTGTCCTTAGAAGTCATTTACTTCTGTTGGAAAGGAATAATTAAAGGGGACTGAGGCATATTGGAATTCTGGGACAGGAAAGGACCTTAAGAGAGCACTATTTTCATCCAGATTCTTGTCTAAATCATTCATGATAGACAGTTTTGATTTTCTTTTTTAATATCTCTGGGAATGGCAATTTTAGCACTTTGCAAGGAACTTGATTCTAGTGTTTCATCTTCATAATGGTTAAGAAGTTCTTCCTTATATTCTGAAGAAATCCTTCTGGTTTTAATGCAAGCCCATTTCCTCACACTTAGCCCTTAGGGAAAAAGGAGAAAAGCTGTTGAGTTTCAGTTGAGAAAACCTTCTCCAACTGAACACCAGAATCATCGCTCCTTTTCAAATTCTCCCTGAAGCTAAATGACCACAGGGCCTTTAATAATTCCTCATGGACATCAGTCCCTATTGTTTATGTCATCTTTGAACAGCTTATATGAGGCAGATTTATTTCTTCACATTTGGTTCAAAATCTGTCCCTGTACTATTGAATCTTGAGTCAGAGTCAAACTTTTACAGAATATAAGATGCTTTCTCAAGTCTGCCAAAAGAAACAATTATTTTGATAGTATGCTAACAAATCCCAAGGGTTATTATTCGAAAAAAGTTTCTGGTCATAAACTGATTTAGACAAGATTTTAGTATTTTGTGATGAGTCATAACAATGCAGCATGGTGGTTAAGACGTTGAGTTCTGGGATCTCAGAGACTCAGTCTGGAATTTCAGCTCTTTCACTTGCTAAATATGTGACCTTTAGCAATTCAGTTAACTCCCCCAGGTCTCAGTTTCCTCCTAAAAGGGAAGGCACAAGTACTAACGTTTTCCCTCTCGCATTTATCCATATCTCCCCCTTCAGCTCCAAGCTCCCTGCACGCTCTGCTACAATAGATGGCATTCATTCACATCTTTCCTTCACAGTGAGCACCAGGACAGCTTCCTCAAGACAGCCCTCTGGAGGACAATGCAGGGGCAAAAGTTCCCTGCTGCATAGTGGGTCTGTGGGGTAAAGGGGAGGAATCTGCTGCGGTTCTCCCCCAACAGAACTTTGACCTGGCCTGGTGGTCTTCCCACACCGTCTCAACATGAGACCAATGCCCTGACACCTATTCCCTCTGCAGGCCTGTGCATGGCTCCCTCTGAGCCGCTGCTCTCTCTGACCACCTGTGCCCCTGGTTGCTGATTGCCTGCACTCCAGAGGGCTGCTTTCCGCTTTCCTGGTGGCAGCATGCCACCCCTAACTGGGGCAAACCAGCAAATGTCTCTGATATGCAGGGGCTGAACTATACTTTCTGCAACAAGGTCTGAACTCCATAGTCTTTTCAAGTTTGTCTTTCTTTGGGATTCTCCCTAACCTAGGCAGCCATGGAGGGTGTCTTTATATCTTATAGTCATTCTTTTATCAGGGTTTAATAATATTTTATATTGCACTTGAAAGACGGTGGCGCACAGTGAGACTCAACACCTGTTAAGGCCAAGAGATTTAATGAGTAGGAGCGAGGGTGGCTACAGGGCCTGAGGGTCAGGCTGTAAAGCCAAGGCAAGGGCGCGGCAGCTTTTATAGGGGCTTAGGGCGACCTGTCAGTCGTTTATAGGTTCGCTGGCAGAGCTTCATTTAGGTTGGTGGATTTTTCGCGGGTGTGGGAAAGGGTGAGCCAGACTGTGGAAGAAGAACCCGGAAGGTGCAGTTTCAGATGCCCCCTTTGTTTGCCAGGTTGCCGTTTTAGGCGGGGGCTGGGTTTGGGCCCCTTTCCAGGAAAAGGGAGGGGATGTGGTTTGCTAGCGCCTGGCGGTGGCCCTGGCAGTGGCCCTTCAGCACTTCTCCTGTTTAACTCACTATATGGTTCACTCTCCTGATTAGACCCAGACTAATAGGACAGAAAAGTGCTCCCCTCAGATTTCTGACTACTGGAGGGTCCATTGACTGAGGGCCCACGCCAGCTTCTGTGTTGTCACATCCCAGTGTTTAGGCCAAGGCCTTGCTTCTCAAGACTACTACCAACTGAGGATGGATCATGGCAGGGGTGCTAGGGCAAGCTTGTTCTTGGGTGATGTGGCACCTTTGAGGTCAGCCTTGGCTCAAAGACTTCCAATAGACTTTCTTAAAACTGTACTGCAATATAATTTTTTTTATGGCTGCGTAGTATTCCACCGTGTATATGTACCACATTTTTTAAATCCAGTCCTCTTTTGATGGGCAGTGTGGTTGTTTCCAGGTTCTTGCTATTGTGAACAATGCTGCAATAAACATACGTGTGCAGGTATCTTTTTTATAGAGTGATTTGTGTTCTTCAGGGTATATTCCCAGTAGGGGGATTGCAGGGTCATATGGAAGGTCAATTTTTAGAGCTTTTAGGAATCGCCACACTGCTTTCCACAGAGGTTGCACTAGTTTACACTCCCACCAACAGTGTAGAAGTGTTCCCTTTTCACCACACCCTCTCCAGCAGCTGTTATTTTTTGAGTTGTTGATAATTGCCATTCTGACTGGAGTTAGGTGGTATCTCAGTGTGGTTTTGATTTGCGTCTCCCTGATGATTAGTGAGGTTGAACATTTCTTCATGTGTTTGTTGGCTGCTCGGATGTCTTCTTTTGTGAAGTGTCTGTTCATATCTTTTGCCCATTTGATAATGGGGTTGTTTGTTTTTTTCTTTTCAGCACGTTTTAGTTCCTTGTAGATCCAGGATGTTAAGCCTTTGTCAAACCTGGTGTTCCTGGATGGAACTAGAGTCTATAATACTGAGTGACCTCTCACAGAAACAAAGATCTGAGTATCACATGTTCTCACTCATATAATGGACCTTGAACATCCAATGTAATACTATAAGAAAATGACTGACAGTACTGGGAAACTTTGGGGGGGGATGGGATTAACAGTAGCAAATATCTGTCGGGGGATAGAGAAACACCTCTTATCAACAGGGTGCCTGAATGAAACGCAGTTGTATACCTAACCCTTAACTGTACCCCACAAAGCCATAATAAAAAATATTGATTATGAAAAAAATATATATACAATATTTTTTTTCCTACCCAACCTTTTTCTCCCAGTCTTTTACATAGTAATTGAACCAGCATTGTGACCTCTTCTGGCTCACCCAGATGGGCCTCCTCAAATCTGTTTTCCCATCAATCTCTCACAGATCTAATCTCTTCTTGAGTCTGCTTCCTGGAGGACCCAAGTAAACATAGTTACTATAGGAGTTAAATGAATTAAAACAGGTAAAGTGCAAAGTAGGTGCTTGTAAATGTTGGCTATGGGGATGTTGAAGGTGATAAGTGATTAGCCAAGGTGTCAAAATCCCTGCTTATCAAGTTATCAATGCTAAGTAATATCTTGATTTCATTTTCTAGTGAGAAAGCATAATCATACCCAGATTTCAGTGCTTGTCACCCAAAGCCAAACTCGAGAAACCATAGTCGGTGGAAGAAAAAACATGTTTATTCAAGACGTCAACTACTTGAGGAGATGGCCAGACTAACATTTCAAATACCATCTCAAACTTTGGGCCGATCAAAGCGGGTTTTTAAAAGGAAAATTCATATGGAAAACTTGCAAGAGTGGAGTTGGGGGTGAAATCTATGTGTCCTTGTTCCAATGGCTATTTTGAATAATTATCTGTTTGGAAGTCTGACTGACATCATGTTGGCTATGGCCGGTTGGTGGATCAATCATCTGTGAATCTTTTCAAGTAGGAGAACTCAGCAATGGTGGCTCAGGCCTAGTTTGTCCTAAGACTAGCCTCTGGAATTCTCCAGGGCCTGACTGGTATTACCCTGGTTGTAGCCAGCCAGATTGTAGATTAACTAACGTGAAGCTCTTTCTATGTAGGGAGAGTTTTGCAGCCAGGCCTTTGTGTCCTGCTCGCTTTAAGATTAGTCCTTGGGATTTCTAAGAATGTGTAGATTTAGTTAAGTATCACGGTGTAAGGGAGTAGGAAGAAAAAAAGTTTAAAGTACAGTTTTAAAGCCAGAGCTAAAGAAGAGTGTTTAGAACACGTTTGAAGGCTAAATTTTTCAGTTACAGAAGTAAAAACTACTATGCAGGACTATTCCTGGCCTTGGTGACCCAGCTCTTTCCTCTTTTCATTTGTATTTCTCAAGAATGACTGTACAATATGCTGGGAATGTAGCATCCCAGGATAAGAGGAACATCCTAGGCTCTGTTCTCATTTCTCAGAACAGAGAATGCTTTTACCCAGCAAGTTCAGTTACTCCTGGGTATACAACTCAGAGTGGACAGTGCTTTTGGGGTCCCTCAACTGTGGTGCAACATGGAGCACACAGAATGGGACTTCATCCAGTCTGGGCAGCTTTCCTGAGCCTTGGTGGATGAGTTTACCAGGAATCCTAGACTTCTATTGTTCCTTATTTCCTATCTGCAATAGTAAAGTTGCTTCACTTAACCTGCTGTATGAGTTTTCTGTCTCACTGGACTCATGCAAGTGGATTGATACCAGTGCATGGTATTGGTAACGCTAGCATCTTCCCCTGGGATTGATTTTGAAGTACAGTGAACCTGCTTCACTTGTATCATCAATCAATCAGAGACACAGATATGCTGTTTGATGACATCCCAGATTGGTGATATTTAAGCTTTTAATTCATCTTCCTTCTCTGCATCTGACAATAAACACAGTGTTAGCAAAAAAGCCCCAATTAGCAATTTGGAATGTGTGTTTGGGTATCCATGCTCATTAACATTTTATTCAGATAAATAAAAGAAATATGCAGTGATGTGGTAAGGCGTCAGCTTTACATGTCGCAGGCCACTCTTTGCGTTTCAAAAACTTTTTCTAATTTGTGCGCTACCTCATTCAAACTTAGCAGGAATAGTATACACTGATTTCCAGTTTTGATTCCTTCTTAGGCTCCTGTGGTCTTGATCTGGCATCCCTGGAGACTAAGGAACTCGCGTTTCTTTATTTTTATGACTGGAGGCGAAAATGTGTTTGTTGTTTATAGTGTTTTGAAATTGGCTAAAAAAAAAAAAACTTGTTTAAATGATTGTAATTCACTATAAGCAATAATGGAATCTTCCTTCATCCCCGGAATCTGTGTAATAACCTGAGCATCTTTCACACTTGTAATGAAAAGAGTTTGTTCCATTTCAGGAGAGGAAAAATAGTAGATAAGAAATCAGAGACAGTTGGTTTCATCCTATTTAATGTGAGTTTGATATGTGACACCGACTGATTTATCATTTCCAAGACTTTTCCTCCTCTGGCTCTAAAATACTCTTCAAGGACCCAGGCCGTTGAAGGATGTGTGATAGTTCTCCCTGCCTGATTCTGACATGATTTGCTGTATCACTACTGCACAGCATTTGGGATCCAGTGCTTTGGTGGCCTGTGTGTGTATGAGAGAGTGATGTATGGCATGCTTTGACTAACTGGTGCCAATTTTCAACTAAGGAACTGATTGTGAAAAATTTTACCGCAAGTTAATAAGGAACAATTTTATAAAGTTTGATTCTCCAGGGAGCCCAACTGGATGCATTTGGGACTTTCCAGATCAATTCCGAGGCAGCGCCAGAAAATGTGGCTAAACATTTTGGCTGATTCAGTCATAGCCTAAGTGTTGTGATTGGTGATGTATACTCTGCAACCTTGATTCAAACAGCAATGATTTAACTTCAGAGAGGTAACCTAAAGGGGGTGTGCTGCTAGGATGATTTATTCTTTCGGTCATATTCTTGTTGCAGCAGAAGAGATAAATTTGGTAATTGAGAATATTTCTAGACTTGTATGCTTAGCCACATAACACCACTAACATCGATGCTTCTTTTCACGCAGGCCCTGAAAATAGTAACTATGATTAATATGCTCATCCATATGCTTTCTTAAACCCTTTAAAAGCAAAAGATGATTTTTAAAGAAATTAAACATGGATTGGAATTCATTCTGTAATCACACTAACAAATGGCATTTAAAGGCTATCACAGAAAAAACATTGTGCTAAGCAAAAATGGCAGCTAGGAAATTGATTTCTTATGACAAAGAGAAGCTTTTTGCCTCCTCATTTTCAACGATATAGAAATAGAATCCTAAAATATGCAGTTTAATCAGGCTGTTTCTTGTCTTTGGCTGAAAGCCAAAACTCTAGCTTTACGTTGTCACACTAGAGTCTTCTCTTTTCCTCTACCCTCTTCCCACCCCTGCCTGAGCCCACCCTGGTGATCCCTTCTTCCCCTGGCAGAAGCATGTTGGGATTTGCAGAAACGTTCTCCCTTCCCATGGCTTTACATGAACAGCACGGATCTACAGATGTTTTCAAGCCGTAAGGGAGTTGAGGCCTTCTGGAAATTCAAACTCTCCTCAGTCAGCTCAGCCCATGGAGAGCTCAGTCGAAGAAAGAAACACTTGGGAATTCTTAAGACCCTTTTGGAAGCCGGCACATGGACTACTGCTAAAACACAGTTCAGATGGACAAACCACACTTTAGAAAGTGAATTAACAGAGTCAACCAGCAATGTACTGCCAAACAGCCAAACATATTCTTTTATGATTTTATGCTTGAACAAACCTTGTGGGCTAGTTTGCTGCTGGGGTGACACATGTGCACAGTGTCCATTTCTAAAAGACGATATAAAGGATGTGTGTTCTTGGGTAAGTGTGAGTTAAAGGAAATAAACTGAAAAACATGTTGTTTTTTTATGTAGGTGAAAAACATACTACAAACAGGCAATGTGTTTATAAGAAAAATGTGTTTGTCATATCCTGATATTGAGAGTGGTCTCTGAATTATTGCTACATAAAATGGACAGGGCAGGCAAGAACTTCACATGAAACCCTGAAGAGGGATGGAAGCTAGGAGAACGGATCTAGCTATAGGTGTGCAAATTCCAGTACGGTGTGCAAAGGACAGCGTTATCCAAAAGTATGTCAGAAGGTCTTGACTGAGCTCCACTCTCTGGTGTATCTATGTGCTCCAAGGACCAGCCCAGGGAAGCCGGTTGCCCTGGACCAGAGTGAATTTTTGCATCACTCTTCCCATCCACCAGCCTCGCCATTCAGCCAGAGAGGAGCTGAGAGGACAAGGCCCATTGTCGGCAAAGTCAGAGTGGGTTCTGCCGTCCTGCTTGGAATCTCTTGGTATTGCTATCCACAGTGACTTCTCTGAACCCATCTCAGAGGAGAGGAGAGGTGGGTTTTCGCCCCGTTCTGGCTCCCCTCCAGCGTCCAGGGGCTCACTCCTTTCTGCTTGTCAGTTTCACTCTCACTTTGGGGTCTTTGTGCTTCTCATTTGTTCCTTCTGCTTGGGAACAGGGCTTTTGTGAGTTGGGCAGCGCGTAATTGAGAAGAGTGTCCTAAACCGATTCACTTTATGTCGACCTAAAGCCATCTAACACTTTTTAGCCACCTGCACATCCTGAAAGGTCCCTATTTTTTTTTTCCAATGGGTCAGAACCCTCTATTTAAGTCCTGGCTTGAAATATTCTCCTGTATTGTTGTACCCCAGATTCCTTAGCCTTCCTCAACTGAAGTGTCCTCTCTCCAGAAAGGGAAAGGTGGTGGGTTGTGACCTATAAGCTGAGTTCTTGGGATGCCTGGCAGACAATGTCATTGGCGACCTTGGCCCGTGGAACCCTGTTGACCTTCTAACAGACTTCATAGCTCTGGCCACCAGGCACCTCAATGCCTTACTCTTTTTCCTCAGGCACCTTGTTAGCCCCATAGATTCCTGTGGGTCCCTAAAGGAGCTATATGAGACTGAGGTTGAATGTTTTGGACCTTGATACATAGAGGCTTGGGTTTGATTTATTTCTCTTTAGAAGAAGAAAGGATTTAACACTTCAACCAAAACTGCAGAGTAAAATGCACGCCTGTGGGAAATGTGAACTTTGTGAGGGCAGGGCTTGCTAGGGTTGAGAAGACTGGTTGATGTTGTCATCCTGTCACCAGAGAAGGGCCTGGGCCCTGGTGAGCCTTTAGCAGGTAATGTTCTAATGAACGAATAATGAAACACGTTTCAAGAGCTAAGTGCCAAGCAGTATTGCTATCTCTTTGCTTGTAGTAGTGTATGTAGTCCTCACCAAAGTCCTTCATGGTAGGTGCTGCTATCATCCCATTCTACAGAGAAACCTCTCCATTTAATAGAGGAACACAGAGACCCCATTAACGTTCCTAACATCCCATCAGCCTGACACCACCAGGAGGCAGATGTGGGTCATCTGGTTTCAGAACTGGAGTTCTTGGCCATCCCACTTTGTCCCTGGAAGGGGAGACTCTCCCAAGAGTCAAGATTCATGTGTTTACTTTCTTATTCCACAAGTATTGAGGTATGCCTGCTACATGCCAGGCTTTATGGTAAGCCTTGGTGATATTGCTTGAAGAAGAGCAGCTGAGTCTGAGTTTCACAAAGCACCAACAGAAGCTTTGTCTTTTCTGTGTCCCAGACCCAGAAGCACTTTGCACCTTGACCGGTCTCCTATCTTTTCTCTTCAGGAACCCACTCATGTATGCCCTATTTTTAGTTCTATCTGTTGTCAACTGAAGTTATTTCACTGAAGGTTTTCCCTCTTTTAGATACTCATATACATACCCCTTACCTCTGTCCCTTCCTTTCCAATTAGTTCCCACTTATTGAGGAAAAAAACTTTCTTCCCAACACCCTTACCTATAGCGATAGATATAAGGAAATTAATAATGATGCCCTCCTGTCAAGGTTTAGAAAATCTCTATAAAATGGGGGGTGGGGGGAGGAATTAAAGTCCCTGTAATTGACTAAATAGATATTTTCTTAATATTGTTTTACTATCTCTAATTAATTTCTTCCTATTTTAAGACCTGCCCTTAAAATAGATATTAATTGCTTAAAACACAAATTTAATTTTTTTCTATTTTGTCCTACTTTTGTTACATTTAAAGCACACGATATTTTGGTGACTCAATGACTAGTTAAGGGTTTTGGGGCTCTCTTGAGCCCCTAAGCATCATTTATTACATTACTTGAATGGAAAAATGTGTTTTAAATTCGAAAAGCATGCCAGTAGCTAGAAGAGGTTTTAACTCATTATAGAATAAATTGTGAAATTTATTTGGAAAGTCATGGTTATAAACCTTCAAAATACTGGCACTTTCATGCTATTTTAAAACAGATCTCTCTTTCATGTATTAATTCTTCCGTTTTCACATTCCATGGACCCCCTCGGGCTCGGCATCCTGATGGCTAGGGCAACAGTAGGCCCAAATACAAGAGTAGGCTCAACTCAACTACATAATAGTCTAGAATATAACTATTTTTTTTAAATTTCAAGATGCAGTCTGCCAAAGAATGTCCCTAATGCCCTCCAAAAGGAAACAGCTGGTTGTGGGCTCGACTTTCTGAATTGATCCTAACCTGTTTCCAACAAACCTAGAGTACACAATTCTAACTTTTTAAATGTTTTGGTCTTACAAATAAATATTTTGGAATTATATAGATTTTTATTTATTCAAAACCAAAAGTATAAATGTAATTTTCTAGTCTCAGAATACCTATCATAACATATATTTTTTTAATTTAACACATAATTTAAAACAGGAGAGACACTGAAACAACAAAACTTATCTTCTGGAGTTGTCATCATTCTTTCTTTCCAGATGGATCCCTAAATATTTGCCAGGAATACTGCTTTATTTATGATTTGGAATAGAAATACATAGAGAATCATAACAATTGTCACCACTAAAACTATTTTCTGTAATTACCAAAGGAAATAACAAAAACGCTAGGAAAACACATATTCATCAAAATAGCAGATTTTTTTCTTTGTGAGCTGTAATTAGTTCCTGTGCCAATTTCCATTCTCTGAATTGCATGCTAAATGATAGGCAGTTTTTCTTCTTCTTCTTCTTCTCTCTCTCTCTCTCTCTCTCTTTTCAGTGAGAGAAAAATGAATGTATTAGCTCATGAGCACATCCTGACCAGATTACAAATTAGTTTCTCTGGAATGTATCAGTAAATAAACAGTCTTTCTGAAAAA
Source organism: Carlito syrichta (assembly GCF_000164805.1). Taxonomy (NCBI): domain Eukaryota; kingdom Metazoa; phylum Chordata; class Mammalia; order Primates; family Tarsiidae; genus Carlito; species Carlito syrichta. The sequence goes on from NW_007247427.1 coordinate 1,472,973, forward strand.
GAAGTCTATTTTTCCAGAAATGTTTACTTGGAAACATTAGTTTCAACTCTTTCACACACCATTTTTTGTTATATATATTAGTCCCTGCAGTGTCATGAAGAAGAAGGATAGTACCTTCTCTCAATACAACACACATGTCTCGCATAGTAACAGCAGTCATTTCGGGTAAATTAAGAATTATTTTATTGTAGTACTCCCTTTTTGCTTTCATACCGATAAACTGGAGTTTATGATTAATATGAAAATTTTGGTTCAGTTTTAAAATGCTGATACACTGTTCACACTTTTTACATCCTTTTTTTCCCCACGTTAAAATACTGTACATTAAGGTAATTTCTCCAAGTCAGTGGATATAGAGTTCTGTCTGTATAGCATTCCATTATTCAGAGGCACCATGGATCTATCTAGCCAGTCTCTTCTTGATAGATGTTTACCATGTTGCCTGTTCTTGCTACTGCAAACCATGCTTCAGAAACTACTCTTTTCCATATTACTTTATATATGAATAAGTTTATCTACAAGACTTCCCTAAATGTCTTCCAGGAGTGATTCTCCACCTGCCTGCACACTGAAATCACCCAAGCATCCTAAAAATACTAATGGCTGGGTCCCACTTCAAAGCTTCAAATTATTGCTTGGGCATCGGGAATTTTAAAGACCTGAAAGTGATCCTAAGGGTGAGAACCCTTGTCCTGGAGACCCAAGACCTGCCCAGGTTGTGTCTCCACCAGAAGGATCCAAGGAGACTCAGAGCTCAACCACTGTCTACTTGAGAAGTGAAAACCTGTGTGTCATGATGACTCTAAATTGCACTGCTTTTATAACAAGTGAAGTTGAACATTCATAGTTGCTTTTCTATGAACTATCTGTCTCTTCTTTTGTGCATTACACTGTTGGTCTTCCCTTTACGAACTAAAGAGATTAGCCCTCCATATATTTTTTTTTTCTGTGAGGAATACTTTTATGTCATCAAATTCATCAAAAAGTTTTCCTTCTGAGTTTTTCAATGTGCTGAAAAAGATCTTCCTCACTTGGAGAATATTTTAAAACTATATCTTATGAACTCTTCTAGAATCTTAATGATTTTACTTTTTACATTTAAACTTTTATTCATCTGAAATTCTGGTATTATTTTGGCAGGCATTGTGTGGCATGGATCCAACTTTATCATTTTTTCCAGATAGTCAAACATTATAAACTGAATAATTAATCCTCCCATTGATTTCAAATACCGCATTTACCATATATATTTGAGTCTAATTATAGACTTTGTATTCTATTCCTTTAATCAGTCTACTCATGTACCAATTCCACGCTATTTTTATTACATTATAGATTTGTGATAGAGATTTGTAATATGTTATAATAAATGATTCCTTGTTGCTCTTTCTTTTCAGAGATGTTCTGGTTTTCTTGCTTGATGTTTTGTATCATTAACTTTATAATCAGTTGTTCTAGTTTCACAATAATCCTGTTGTAGGGCAGATTATGTGGGATTCCTTTAATCAGTACTGAGCATATATTTCCTCATGACCCACCTCTTGCTAACTTCTACTACCACTTTCATTTTCTCCCTTATCCTGTAAATTCCAACCCTAGAAGAACACTGGAATTTCCACAGATGCATCATATTTCTTCTAAATATCTTTCAATCAGCTGATTGAAGCAAGTCTGTGAAGTACAAGATTGTGAATCATTCCTCTTCCACCAGTACCCTTCCCAGACTCACTGCTGCTTATTCCCCTCCTCTCAGCTTAGACACCCTATCTTCTCTAAAGGTCTGGCGATTCCCCAAGGACCACCTAATACACTGGATTGCAATTGTCTGTTTACTGGTGTGAGTGAGGACGGTCAAAATGTACATGCTAAGACTCCAATGTGCAAAAAATCATAGTTTTTTTGGTAACTGGCCTCATCTTTAGATTTTTTATGTCAACTATACAAGGGCAGGGAAAATAGAATCTACCAACTAATATGTTACTTTTAGTTTGTTTAAGAAAACCCTGAGACTATTTAGTCAATTCAAAGCTCTACCTCCTTCCAGAGCAGACTCTGTTCTCTCAAGATTTTCTCTTCATGATCTCTTTCTGACAGCCCTCAGCCTAGGAGGGGTTTATGGAAGTAGCAGAAGGCATTTTTACAATGAAGACGTTTCTGCATCCTATTCTAGACAACCTCTGCTCTACACTGAGGCGTGGCTGGACTCTTCTGCTTGATTTGAGTCATGTGCTGAGGCACTTCCCACAGTGCCCTAGGTTGTAAGGTTCCTGTACTCTTCAGTCTTCTTATCCCATCCATAGACTTCTTCCAGCGACTTCTGCACCTCCTCTCTGAGGCAGATTGGGTGGGTCCTGGATTGTTTTCTGTGCTCTCTGCAACAGTCAGAGGCACTTTGTGAGCCTACTCACAATTATCTTTACAGACCATCCTTAACTTTCCCTCTTTACTCAGCTTATTGGACGTGGCACCAGGCGGTGCCATTGACAGTCTTTCAAAGCTAAATGCAGAAGTGACTCCAGCCCTTGCTGTTCTTGGATTCCCTGTAAATGCCCAAGTTCCTTCACTCCTTGGCCTTGGTCAAGTGACTTAACTTTCTCTACTTCAAATTTCTTCAGCTCTAAAACCGAGATGAAAATTGTACTCGTCATTCTGCCATTCAAATTAAATGCAAGCACTTGATAAATATTGACTATTTTATTATTATTATTCTACTTTGCTTCCAACTTGAGGTGCAAGCAGAGATGGGAGAGGCTTCACCACCTAAGCATTTGCGGGTTGATTTGGTATCTTTACCAATTTATTTTAACAACTAAACAAGATAGCTTTTTTACATCCTTTCTTCCATTGTATTTGGATTGCAAAAGCCATTTAAAAAATACTCTCAACACAGACTTTTCGTCTGGGCACAAAATTATTTAAAAAGTAAACTTAAGCAGTGTTTTGCAATTTTCATTGTAAAGGTCTTTCACGTCTCTGGTTAGGAAGATGCCAAGGTATTTTTTTGTGGCTATTGTGAATGGAATTGTGTTTTTTATTTGGGTTTCTGTTTGTTTATTATTGGTGTAGAGAAATCAAAGATGACACAAACAAATGGAAAAATATCCCATGCTCATGGATTGGAAGAATCAACATTGTGAAGATGTCCATCTTACCTAAGGCAATCTACAAATTCAATGCAATACCCATCAAATTACCATCAACATTCTTCTCAGACCTGGAAAAAACAACACAGGAATTCATATGGAAACACAAACGTCCAAGAATAGCCAGAACAATCCTCAGCAAAAAAAACAAAGCAGGTGGTATCACATTACCAGACTTCAAACTTTACTATAAAGCTGCAATCATCAAAACAGCTTGGTATTGGTACAGGAACAGGCATATAGATCAATGGAATAGAATTGAGATTCCAGAAGCAAAACCTCAATTTCTCAACCAACTCATCTTCGACAAAGCCCCCACCACCTACCACTGGGGAGAGGAGAACCTATTCAGTAAATGGTGCTGGGAAAACTGGCTGACCACATGCAGAAGATTGAAACAGGACCCCTATCTATCCCCATACACAAAGGTTAACTCCAAATGGATCAGATACCTAAATGTAAAACCTCAAACCATAAGAACTTTAGAAAAGGAAGGAAATACCCTCATGGAAATCGGAACTGGCATCCAATTCCTGAACAAAACCTGAAACTCACAGGCCATAAGAGATAAGATAGACAAGTGGGACCTCATTAAACTGACAAGCTTCTGCAAGGCCAAAGAAACCATCAAGAGAGCAGGGAGAGAGCCTACAGACTGGGAAAAAGTATTTGCCAGCTCCAGGTCTGACAAAGGCTTAACATCCTTGATCTACAAGTAACTCAAACGTGCTGAAAAGAAAAAAAACAAACAACCCCATTATCAAATGGGCAAAAGATATGAACAGACACTTCACAAAAGAAGACATTTGAGCAGCCAACAAACACATGAAGAAATGCTCAACCTCACTAATCATCAGGGAGATGCAAATCAAAACCACACTGAGATACCACCTAACTCCAGTCAGAATGGCAATTATCAACAACTCAAAAAATAACAGCTGCTGGAGAGGGTGTGGCGAAAAGAGAACACTTCTACACTGTTGGTGGGAGGGTAAACTAGTGCAACCTCTGTGGAAAGCAGTGTGGCGATTCCTAAAAGCTCTAAAAATCGACCTTCCATATGACCCCGCAGCCCCCACACTGGGAATATACCCTGAAGAACTCAAATTACTCTATAAAAAAGATACCTGCACACGTATGTTTATCGCAGCGTTGTTCACAATAGCAAGAACCTGTAAACAACCATGCTGCCCATCAAAAGAGGACTGGATTAAAAAATGTGGTACATATACACGATGGAATACTACACAGCCATAAAAAAGAACAAAATCATGAATTTCGCAGCAACCTGGATGGAACTAGAGTCTATAATACTGAGTGACCTCTCACAGAAACAAAGATCCTAGTATCACATGTTCTCAGTCATATAATGGACCTTGAACATCCAAAGTAATACTATAAGAAAATGACTGACAGTAGTGGGAAACTATGGGGGGGAGGGAGATGGGATTAACAGTCGCAAATATCTGTCTGGGGATGGGGAAATACCTCTTATCAACAGGGTGCCTGAATGAAATGTAATTGTACACCTAACTCTTAACTGTACCCCACAAAATCATAATAAAAAATATTGATTAAAATAGAATAAAATAAAAATAAAAAAATAAAAATAAAAAGTAAACTTAAGCAAAGACTTCCACTTAGGGGTATGATAGACTAGCACCTTACTGGATGGTTTCCTTCCCTTGTAGAAAACAACCACGAGACTGGACATAGTAGAAACAACCACCTGATAGCACTGAAGAATGAGGAGAAGCCTGTGATGGGGAGTTCATACTTGCTTGAAGGAGGAGAGACATGGGTTAGAAAAGTAAGTTTCTGATTCTGCTGCTTTTAGTCTGGGGCCAAGTATAGTCTGTATAACCTAGGCAGGAGTGGCAGTGGTCCACATGGAAAACTCATTTCTTCTGGACTGAGAAACCAAAGTGAAGCCAAGAAACTGAAAATTGGAGAGAGGAGGGTAAGGCTATAAGGGAAAGAGGCCAAAAAAGGGAGCCCTGATCTCTGTTCACCATATCTCTGACTCTAGAAACATGCATGCATTGAAGAGACTCAAAGCATCGCAGCTAAAAAGCTGAAGTGAAACTGAACTGCAGTTCAAAAAGCAATTTACTCCAAATCATCCAGAAAATTAGCTACTAAAATGAAAGAAAACAACACTACCAGAAAAAAGTAAGAGTATCCAGGATTTATTAACATCCCTAATGACTAAGATACAATCCAAAAATGTCCAAGAAAATGGAACATATTTTCAAGAGAAAAGAAAACTGATTGCATATGAATTGGAGATGAATCAGATGCTGGAATTGACAGATAACGTTGTTAAAGCAGTCATTATAACAATAGTCAACGAAATAAAACAGAACATGCTTTCAGTGAATGAAAATCTTAGCAGAGGAATTGGAAATTCCAGAAGAGAAATAAAACAATAAAATCAAAAGTATATTAAAATTATATAACCAAAAATTACAAACGCAAAAATTCACTGGAAAAATCAAATAGACATACAGAGGAAAGGGTATGTGAACTCAAAGTTAGAGCAATAGAAGGTAAAAATCAGAGAAGATTTTAAAAAATTGACAGTATCCTACTAGACTGGATAAAATAACCAAACATAGATATATTAGAAATATCAGAATGAGAGGAGAGAGAGAATAGAGCTGAACAAATTTTTCTAAAAATATAATAGCTGAACATTTCCCAAACTTGATAAAAGACAGAAACGTTTAGCTACAAGAGGCTACACAAGCAACAACCACAACAAAGACAAAGAAACCAAGCTGAAGCACATCATAATAGTGTTGAAAGCCAAAATAAAGAGTAAATCTTGAAAACTGATGTATTACATACAAGAAAACAATGACAATTAACAGTCATATTCTTATCAGAAACTATGAAGGACAGAAAAGAGGGGAATAACTTTTTGAAAATGCTGGGGGAAGAAACAGCAACTGTCAGTCCAGAATTCTATATCCAGTGACTGTATCCTTTAAGAATGAAAGCCCCAGAGCAGCTGTACACTTGTAATTTCATACCTTGTTGAGCAGCCTAGCACCTGGTGCCAAAGCTAGACAGTTTTTCAGAGATAATAGAGAGATTCCCTGGAACTCTCCCAGCGACTTTCCAATTTCACTAGGCATTCTGTTTATTAGGATGGTCATGAGTGAAAAATCAAAAGCAGGATCCAGGATTAGTTACCTAAAAGAAGGGAAGAGATGGAACTATATATGCAAATATAGAAAAGATAAAATCCACAAGAGAGCTACAAATCTAGGACCTCATAGTGACAGCAATGAGAAATCACGGGAATAATTTATTTACTGGAGGAGTCACATAATTGGATCAATAAAAAACCAGTTGTATGCTGAAATTCTAAGTAGAGTGTACATGAGTTTGAAAGTTAAAAGAAACGTTTATATAAGATATGCTTTCACTTAGAACACTCTTACCATCTGTGCTTACAATGTATTGTTTTGCTATTTGGGATTTAAAATATGCTATATAAACATACAGTATACGAAAATACAAACATGTCTCATTTTGTTGCACTTCACTTTATTGCACTTTGTAGATAATTGCATTTTGTACAAACTGAAGGTTTATGATAACCCTGCATTAAGTCTATTGTTGCCATTTTTCTAACAGGATGTGCTCACTTCTTGTCTCATAGTATTTCAAACTTTTATATTATTATTACATGTGTTATGGATTTGTGATCAATTATCTTTGTTATTACTATTGTCTTGGGGTGCCATAAACCATGCACATTTAAGTTGGCAAAATTTTTTTTAACTTTTAAATTTTTTATTTTAAAATCGTGGAGTACAATTCAGGGTGAGGCATACAAATATTCATTTTGCAAGTACCCTTATTGATGAGGTGTGCCCCACTTTCCCCAGGAGGATGGCAAACTTAATCAACCAAGGTTATGTGTGTTTTGACTGTTCCTCCAACCATCTGTTTTCCATTTCTTTCTCTTTCTTCAGACTTCCCTATTCCCTTAGACACAAGAATATTGAAATTAGGCCAGTTAATAACACTACAATGTCCTCTTAAGTGTTCAAGTAAAAGTCAGTTGATATGACAATCTTCATTGTTGTCTTATTTTAAGAAATTGCCATATCCACCCTAACCTTCAGCAATCACCACTCTGATAAGTTAGCAGCCATCAACACTGAAGCAAGACCCTCTACCAGGGATTACAGCTCGCTGAAGGCTCATGTGAATTTTAGCCTTTTTAGCAATGACGGTATTTTAAAACCAAGGGTATATAATTTTTTTTTTAGACCTGATGCTACTACATACTTATTAGACTACAGTAAAATGTAACTTTTTATGCACTGGGAAACCAAGAAAAAACATGTGGCTCATTTTTATTGCAATATTCTCTTTAGTGCAATGGTCTGGACCATACCTGTAGTATCTTCGAGGTAGCATTTCACTTGTTAACACAGTAGTAAGAAGAGCAACAAACTACTTTTAAGATAATCAGAGAAGACTTCATGAAAGAGATAACAGTTGAATTGGATGTCAAACTATGAAGAAACATTTTCCACTCAAAGAAGTGGTGTCAAGTGGAAAAAGGACTTGTATATTTTAAAAAACACATGGAATGCACAATTAGACACTCCTTTCCTCACTAAGACAACTGGAAAGTTTAAAAAGGCAAATTTCAAGGTAACTACTTAATCTGTATTTCTCACACAAACTATTTTTTAAAAATGAGGTTAAAGATATTTTAAGATTTAAAAAAATAGAAGTCATTCGTCACCAGCAGACTTACATTACAATAAGCACTAAAAAATGGTCTTCAGGCTAAAGGAAAATGACAGCAGATAGAACTCAGATCCTCAGGGAAAAAGGAAGAAAAATAATAAATATCTGAGTAATATAAATAAATATCTGAAAATAATAAATATCTGAGTAAAGCAAAAAAAGACTATTTTTGTCCCTTTGCTTTCAAATTCTTTATAAACAATTGAAATATATATAGCAAAAATATAATCTTGTCTTGTAAGGTTTATAATGTATGTAGCTATACCAGAGATAACTAACACATTTTAAACAGTAACTAAACAGTAAAAATTAAAGGATGTATATTGTAATTCTTAGGGCACTACTAAAAAAAGTACAGCAAGAGTCAGCAGAAATATTAAAGTGAAATTTAAAAAATCTTTAAATTATAAAACAGAGGAAAGGAAAAACATGAAAACAAAAAGTGGATGTGACACGCAGATGCTTAAAAAAAGGTAGACTCAAACCAAATTGTATTAATAATTATATTAAGTATTAATGGAGTAAATAAGAGATTGTCAGAATAAATTACAAAAATAAACAAAGATTCACCTATGTGTTTTCTACTACATTTAAGGTCTAGTGTAGCATGGAAAGCTTGACAGTAACGGGATAGAAGAAACTTCATAATACAAATAGTAAGCATAAGAAGGATGGTGTGTCTATTTAATATCAAATAAAATAGATCCCAAAGATATTTATTGCCAGGCATAAATTAGAATAATTAGAAAACAAGAGTCAATACTTCAGAAATATATAACAATCATAAATGTGTGTGTACCTAATAACAGAATATCAAAATGCATGAAGCAAATTGGATCAAATTAATGGAAGAAATATTTAATTCTACCCCATAGTTGGAGAATTTAACACTCATCTTGTAGCAATTGACAGAACAACTAAAAAAAAAAAAAAGATGTAGAAGATCTGAACATCACCAATCACTTTGAATTGATTGATACTTATAGAGACTCTACTACCAACAGCTGAATAAATATTTCACATTTTTAAATACACATATTCACCAAGATAAACAATATTCTGGGCCATAAAACAAGTCTAGATAAATTTAAATAGATTGAAATAATACCAAACTGGTTATCTTAGTGCAATAGAATTAAATCAGAAATAATGAGGACACCTGGAAAATCCAAAATATCAGGAAATTAAATAATTCACTTCTAAATAAGCATTCACTTAAAAATGTTTTTGATATTTAAATTATGAAGATTATAGTAAAAATACAGCATATAACAACTTGTAAATCTAAACCAGGACATAGAAAACAATGTATAACATTAAATATCTCTATTAGAAAATAAGAAATTTCTCAAATAAATGATCTAAGTGTCTATCTTGTATAGAATAAATTGTATCTAGGAGAAAAAAATAAAATAAAGATAAGAGATGAAATTAATTAAAAAAAAACCAAAACAATAATAAATAAAAATCTTAAAATCAAAAAATAATCTTTAAAAATATTTATGTGATAGAAATATTTTCAGCTGTACTGATTGTGAAAAAAGAAAGCAGACAAATTACCAATATTAAGGATAAAAGAAAAGGAATCAGTACATAATTTCCAGCATTAAAAAGAAAGTGAGGAAACTTTATGGACAACTATATGCCAATGCATTTGACAACTAGATGAAATGGATAAATCTCCTGAAAGGCACTAATTACCAAAACTGACACAAAGAGAAATTACAAACCTGAGTAATCCTATGCAAATGATAAATAATTAACTTCATAATTAGAAACAATTTCACAATTAAAACCCAAATCTCTTTTTGTCAAAATTTTAAGGGAAAAATAATGCAAATTCTACACAAACTCTTTCAGAAAATAGAAGAGGAGAAAATACTTTCCAATGTATTTTGTGAAGCCAGTTTTATCCTGACTCCAAAACCAAACAATACATCACAAGAAAACTACAGACTAATATCTCTCATGAATATTAATGCAAAAATGCTAAATATAATATTAGAAAACCAAACCCAGTAATGTAAAAAAAGAATAATTATCATGAATGTATGCGTCTTGTTCAACATTCAAGCATTAATTTAATTTACCATATTAATAGACTAAATATAAACATTTGCTTGTTAAAATAGGTACAGAAAAACTATACACAAAAATTAACAGTTTTTACATTATAAAAGCACTCAGCAAACTAGAAGCATGGGTAAATCTCCTCATCCGAATTAAAGTCATCTACAAAAGAAACTTGCAACTAATGTAATCAGTGGTGAAAAGCTTAATACTTTCCAGACTGGCAACAAGTCAAAAGACTTTAGTTTCTAGTATTTCTATTTGTCATTGTATCAGAGCCCCTGGCCAGTGCAATAAAGAAAGAAAAAGCAATAAAAGGCATATTGATTGAAAAGGAACAGTAAAAATTGTATTTGCAAATGACAGGAATCTACAAAAAAAGCTATGAGAACTAACAAGTGAATCTAGCAAGGTTGCAAAATACAGGGTCAATATAGAAAAAACTATTGATTTCCTATATAGTGGCAACAATTAGCTAATGAAATATTTTAAAAAGCAACTTTATTTACAATAGTACCAAATATATTTAAGAATAAATTTAATGAAAGCACTTAAGAATCTTATGCTAAAAACTAGAATACGTTGCATAGGAAAACTAAAGAAGACCTAAATAAATGGAGCAATGTACCATGTTCATGAGTTGAAAAACTCGATATTGTTAAGAAGGCAATTCTCCTCAAGTTGGTTAGTAGATTCGATGTAATTCTAATCAGAGTCTTAACTGGCTACTTATGCAGAGATTGACAAGGTAATTCTAAATTTATGTGAAAAGAAAAAAAATTGAAAAGTCAGTACAATCTCAGAAAAGAGCAAAGTTAAAGAATTTACATTACCTGATGTCAATGCTTCCTATAATGCTGTAGTAATCAAGACAGTGTGCTAATGTATAAGACCATGCAGATACATAGAACAGAATAGAAAATAAAAAAAATAGACTCACATTTACATCATCAATTTTCTTTTGGCAAAAGTTTCACATTCAGTAAAGAAAGATAATTTTTTCAAAAAAATGGTGTTGGAGCAAATAGATACATGTTTGGGAAGTAAAAATGATTGCTGACTGTTGAATCAATATACACACAATTTAACTCAAAATGTATTATACAAATAAGTGTAGGCGCTAAAATAACAAAACTTCAAAAAGAAGATGTAGGAACAAATCTTTGTGGTATTATGTTAGGAAAAAAAAAAAGAAAATTCTTTTTTTTTTTTAATCAATATTTTTTATTATGGTTTTGTGGGGTACAGTTAAGGGTTAGGTGTACAATTACATTTCATTCAGGCACCCTGTTGATAAGAGGTGTTTCCCCATCCCCAGACAGATATTTGCTACTGTTAATCCCATCCCCCTCCACCCCCATAGTTTCCCAGTACCATCAGTCATTTTCTTATAGTATTACATTGGATGTTCAAGGTCCATTATATGAGTGAGAACATGTGATACTCGGATCTTTGTTTCTGTGAGGGGTCACTCAGTATTATAGACTCTAGTTCCATCCAGGTTGCTGCGAAATTCATGATTTTGTTCTTTTTTATGGCTGCGTAGTAGTCCATCGTGTATATGTACCACATTTTTAAAATCCAGTCCTCTTTTGATGGGCAGCATGGTTGTTTCCAGGTTCTTGCTATTGTGAACAATGCTGCGATAAACATACGTGTGCAGGTATCTTTTTTATAGAGTGATTTGAGTTCTTCAGGGTATATTCCCAGTAGGGGGATTGCGGGGTCATATGGGAGGTTGATATTTAGAGCTTTTAGGAATTGCCACACTGCTTTCCACAGAGGTTGCACTAGTTTACACTGCCACCAACAGTGTAGAAGTGTTCCCTTTTCGCCACACCCTCTCCAGCAGCTGTTATTTTTTGAGTTGTTGATAATTGCCATTCTGACTGGAGTTAGGTGGTATCTCAGTGTGGTTTTGATTTGCATCTCCTTGATGATTAGTGAGGTTGAACATTTCTTCATGTGTTTGTTGGCTGCTCGGATGTCTTCTTTTGTGAAGTGTCTGTTCATATCTTTTGCCCATTTGATAATGGGGTTGTTTGTTTTTTTCTTTTCAGCACGTTTGAGTTCCTTGTAGATCCAAGATGTTAAGCCTTTGTCATACCTGGAGTTGGCAAATGCATTTTCCCAGTCTGTAGGCTGTCTCCCTGCTCTCTTGATGGTTTCTTTGGCCTTGCAGAAGCTTGTCAGTTTAATAAGGTCCCACTTGTCTATCTTCTCTCTTACGACCTATGGGTTTCAGGTTTTGTTCAGGAACTGGATGCCAGTTCCGATTTCCATGAGGGTATTTCCTTCATTTTCTAAGGTACTTATGGTTTGAGGTTTTACATTTAGGTCTCTGATCCATTTGGAGTTAACCTTTGTGCATGGGGATAGATAGGGGTCCTGTTTCAATCTTCTACATGTGGTCAGCCAGTTTTCCCAGCACCATTTACTGAATAGGTTCTCCTCTCCCCAGTGGTAGGTGGTGGAGGCCTTGTTGAAGATGAGTTGGTTGAGAAACTGAGGTTTTGCTTCTGGAATCTCAATTCTATTCCACTGATCTATATGCCTGTTCCTATACCAATACCAAGCTGTTTTGATGATTGTAGCTTTATAGTAAAGTTTGAAGTCTGGTAATGTGATACCACCTGCTTTGTTTTTTTTGCTGAGGATTGTTCTGGCTATTCTTGGACGTTTGTGTTTCCATACGAATTTCTGTGTTTTCTTTTCTAGGTCTGAGAAGAATGTTGCTGGTAATTTGATGGGTATTGCATTGAATTTGTAGATTGCCTTAGGTAAGATGGACATCAAAAAAGAAAATTCTTAAATGAATACAAAAAGTCTAAAGTACAGCAGAAAAAAAGTAAAATAGTCTTCATTTAGATTAAAATCACTTTTTATTTGAAAGCCATAATTAAGAAAAAGAAGCCACAGTTAGATTCAGAAAGATAGTTATTAAGATTTATATTTGACAAAGGGCTTGAATCTAGAATATATTGGAAACTCTTATAAATCAATAGTAATAAGACAAATAATCCAGCAGAAAATAGAAAAAGATACATTATAAAAGATGATATGTCAATGACCAATAAGCACATGAAAATATGCTAACCATCACTAGTCATCATAGAAATGTAACCTAAAACCACTTTAAATCAATGCGATACCACTGGATACCCATTATAATGATAAAAGCTAAGACTGATGGAACTAAGTGTTTGTGAGAATGAACAGCAGCTAGAACTCTCACACATTGCTAGTGGGAAGGCAAAAATGATTTGCCTGTTTTGGAAAATAGTATCCTAACATCTTACAAATTGAAACATAAATTTGCTATCAAACACAGCAATTCCACTCATAGGCATTATCTATGACAAATGAAAACACATGTTCACAAGAAGACGTACAGTAGTACCTACTCCCTTATCTATGGCTTCGCTTCTGTGATTTCAGTTACTCATGGTCAACTCTAGTCTGAAAATAGGGAGTACAGCACAAGAAGGTATTTGGAGAGGAGACGACATCACAAATCTTTTATAATAGTATTTTCATAATTGTTCTATTCTATTATTAATAATTATCCATCTCCCTTACTGTACCTTATTTATAAATTAAACTTTATAAAAAAATATGGTCTATATGGGGTCCGAAACCATCCATAGTGGTTTCAGTCATCCACTGGGGGTCATGGAACACATTCCCTGTGGATAAGCGAGGACTTCTGTGCACAAGTGTTTGCAGCAGAATTATTTATCATGGCAAAAAACTTGAAGCAACACAAATATCTGTTAACTAATTAAACAAAACTTGGTATATCCATAGTATGGACCAAAAAATTGTTAATACACAAAAACAACACGAATGAATCTCAAAAGCATTTTGCTAAATGAGAGAAGTAAACACAACAGACTGAGTAATGGATGATTCCATAGATATGAAATTTCAAGAAAGCAAAACTATCATGACTGCGTGAGGCTGGGTGGGGGAACAGGATATTGACTTCAAAGGGGCAAGAAGAAAATGTTTAGAGTGAAGGAATTGTATACCTTGATTTTGGTGGAGGTTACATAACTGTATAGTATTACTAAATTTTATCAAAATATACACTAAAACTTCAAGAATTTAATTTTTTTAAAAAAGCAGGATTTATTGAGAGGACAGAAAGCTCTCACAGTGGGAGGGGACCCGAAGGAGTTAGCCAAGAATTTAATTTTTAAAAATGTAGGCTTCTTATTTGGTAAAATAAACAGTCAAAAACATATTTTTATTTATTGTCTTTTCAACAACTCAAATTATGCTTTTCAGTAAAAACATTTAAGTGCATTACTTTTAGTCATACTCATACAATAAAATATAATGATTTGAGAAGAGTTAAATTCCACGCAATAAGAATTCATGAACTGACATGAACTTATATAATAGATGGTAATAAAATTAAAAGGTTCTTCATTAATCAGACCAGATCTATGGAAAAGACTCTCCAGGGAACACCGTGAAATTGTTACACTACCTAATTGGAGACCCAGCACACATCTCTTTCAGGAACTTAAGAGAAAAGATAATTGATTTAAATCAAAAGATTCCACATTGAAGTCCATGTGAATGTTGAATCTTGAATTTGAGCACATTCTGTCCACTTGAAATCAAGCGGCTGGGCGCCATGACTCAAGCTTGTAATCTCAGAATTTAGGTGAGGCTGAGGTGAGAGGATTGCCTGAGTGCAGGGGTTCAAGACCAGCCTGGGCAACTTGGTGAGACCTCATCTCTACAATAAATCAGAAAATTAGCTGAGTGTGGTGGCATGGGCCTATAGTTCCAGCTACTTGGAAGGCCGAGCCAGAAGAATCATCTGAGCCCAGCAGGTTGAAGCTGTGGTGGCCATGAGCATGTTACTGCATTCCAGTCTGGGCAACAGAGTGAGACTCCAACTCAAAAAAAAAAAAAAGAAAGAAAGAAAGAAAGAAAGAAATTAACCAAGCAGTGAAGAGTTGGAAGGCATTCCAGATGAGAGGAACACAATGAACAAAGGCAGAGACACAAGCGCACACAGCACAGGGAGTCAGAGGAGCTCACGACTGTAAAGCATGAAGCATGAGTTAAGAGTCTTTAACAAGGTTCACTTTAGAAAGAGCAGGAATGGGCCTGTAATCCCAGTACTTTGGGAGATGGAGTAGAGAGGATTACCTGAGGTTAGGGGTTCAAGACCAGACTGAGCAACACAGTGAGACCTTACGCATTTGTCAAAACTCATAGAACTGTACATCAAAAATGAATTTTACTGTGTTTGAATTCAATTAAAATTTAAAAGAGATTCTAATGATGTAAAAATCAAATGCAATATGTGGTCTTTGCTTCTAATGTAATTTGAACAAGCCAATAGGAAAAATAATTTTTGAGATTTTTGGGGAAAGTGTGGAGTCCATATTAAGTGATAGCAAGGAATAACTATTGCTGTTGTTAGGGGGTGTTAAAGTATCGGCATTATAATTAATTAAAAACATGTTCATATGTTTAAGAGATGCTTACTGTAATATGGCATGCAGGCATTCATTGTACATTCTATCTGATGTATGCTTAAAATTTTTCAAACATTTTTAGAAATAGTCAAAACAGGAACAACCTGCTATGTGTCAAAAGTAAGCAAAGATTTTTTTTTAAAATCATGATTTCAGGATTTATACCCGTTTCTGAATTATTCTGGATCCCATACTCTTTTTTACTCTGCTACCCTGTGCATTCTGTCTTCTGTGCAGCAATTTGTCTATTTCCATATCTGAAATATAAAGTATGAGAATAATCTAAGAATAATTACTATTATTGCTATTAGGTAATATGAGGATGCATGGCTGGCTTCATAAATTGATTTAATATGTGACCTTTGCCATTGAAAAACTTTTTTTCTATAGAGAATACCATTGAAATGGAGCTCTGTCTATATAATAAAAAGTTATCAGGAATTTAAAAACACTTCTTATAACAACCTTGGAAATTTCCCCATGTTTCCCCTCTGTTTAAGTATCTTAGTTAAAAATAATGATTTCAAAATGATTTTTGTGGAGTCAAATAGAGGGTACATAACTTGAAAATTATGAGAAAGCGTTAAACTAATTCATCTAAGGACGGAGCATGCAGGACATGGAGGGAAGGGTGATACTCCAACCTTCTTGTCGTTTTCCCCCCATGATGCACCTGGCTAACTTGGAGAGTGGTTTTTCAGATTCACAGTCTTCCCAGTCCTTTGCAATGCTGAGAGAATGATGTTGCTGTATACTCTTCAAGGTTGACCCTGCAGGTTCCCACTGGAGGACTGTAGAGAAACCATCTGTAACAATGGCAAAACAACCATCTGTAGGTGCCTACCAGGCCCGGTGTGCTGCTTGGCCCACGAAGGTGAAATATGAGTCAGGAAATTCAGTAGTCATACAAGCACAAAGTCATCTCATCATGGCCTTTCTTCTTTGTGAAAGAAGGATGATTCTTTCCTGTATATATATGTGTGTGTGTGTATGTTTTTATATATACATATATAATGTATGTTATACATAATTTATATACACACATTTCCATTATGCGTCAACTTAGATCAATTAAAAAATAGCTCTTACCGAGCATTTGCTATGTACCAAACACTGTTCTAGCACTTGGTGTGTATTCACTCATTTAACCTTCCCACAAACCATTATGCCATTTTATACTGGAAGACACTGAATGATAGGATGGTAAACAATTTGAACCAGTTCACAGAGACAGTAGTTGGCTATGCCAAAATTCAAAACCAGGTGGTCTTGTCCCAAGTCCTCACTCTTAATTGCCAATCTGCTTAGATCCTCTCTCTCTTCTCCTACCTACCTTCAAGCATCAACCTATGACATATATTATATCCTGATGTAGGGACCACTTCTTATTTGGTCCCAAGGTCAGACATTTTCATCTTATGCTTCTGTGGAAAATGACCCCTCCTCAGCTTAATAGCTGATAAGACATCTGACTCAGGTTGGGAACACAGACATCTGATTCAATCAGTATTCTTCTCCAGGAATTTTGTAACCAGAATTGGTAAAGAGAGGAGTTGCTCTCCATTGTGGAAAGCTACAAAATGTGAGAATTGGGAGCCAGAGGCAAGCATGTTTTCTGCCACATGGTGAAACCCAATCTTCTTTGGCGGGGGTGTGG